>NC_045434.1:109906198-110206198 GCF_002776525.5 Piliocolobus tephrosceles | reverse complement strand
GACACCTACGCAAAATAAAATGTTTCCGGGGTCAATCTTAAATTTTCCGCTTTTGTGCTCGCGGCTGGTTTGTTTTGCTCTCCCGTCGGTGCAAAAGACATCGGCGGGCTTTTTTGGAATCATACACTTGTGGCCTGAGAAAACTTCAAACGCCTGCCTGTGGCCAGCGATTTTTGTTGCTGGTTCTCTGAAGGTTTCCCATTTACTCCTCTTTCCTGAAGCTTTGCCTCTAGACTTACCTAACGCTTTCCTCCAGCCCACGTTCATCGAAACTATCACTTATTGTCATAGACCTTCCTTTCTGAAGGGAGATCTTGGAGTTGCATCAGAACATCCATTGTATTCATTCAGTCATTTATTCAGCTATCCATTGCAGTTGATGCTCTTTATCTCACACTATTTCAAAATTTTTCCTCTCAGCACTATTAATTATTCCCTCATCTTGACGCCATTGGCAATATACTTTCCTGGTTTTGCTCCTACTTTTTTGTCTACAGCTTCTCAATCTCTTTTGAAGATCTCTCCCTTTTCAAGGGAGTTCCTTACATCTTGATCACTGATTCTCTTAATGTTTTCAAACTGTCTTGTCTCAATTAGTGGTTTTATTCATACTCCTGGCTTGAATTACCACATCCACCCATTATTTTACCACTAAACACATATGTGTCCTTGGCACTGATTTAAGTGTTTTACAAAATTAATTTACTCCTAACAACTAATAAAAGAATGATTATATGCAGATGAAGAAACGGATGCTCAGAGAGGGTGAACAAGTTTTTAGAGGTCATAGAGGTTGTGAGTGATGGAGCCAGGCTCCAAATCCAGGTTGTCTGGCTGAACACACCATATACTTTATTACTGCATTATGCTGCTGTGTGACTCATAAATTTATGTTCACAGTTCTGATTTCTCTGAGATCTATACCTGGATGTTCAAGTGAATTGTTGAGATATCCTTTTTGCTATGTTAAAAGCCCCTTCAAATGAAACGTGTTCAAAACCACATTTCTGACTTGCTTCTCTTCCCCGCACTACACATTTTCTTTTATCAGTACTATCTCTAGAAAGAAAGAAAGAAAAAACTTCCTTCTATTAAAGTTGCCAAAATTCCAGTGTCATCCTTAACACTTTCCTCTTTTTATTCCAAAATATATAATTCACCAACTTTTGCAGATTTTATCTTCTACCTATCTTACAAGTCTGCTTTATATTTCTATTACTACTACTATAGAGCAAGCTTACTTACTCTAGTGAAGCTTTATCTGATATCCTTATATCCACTTTTTTTTTTTTTTTAGAGGGAGTCTTGCTGTCGCCCAGGCTGGAGTGCAGTGGTGCAATCTCAGCTGACTGCAAGCTCTGCCTACCAGGTTCAAGCTATTCTCCTGCCTCAGCCTCCCGAGTAGCTGGGACTACAGGTGCCCGCCACCACACAGGCTAATTTTTTGTATTTTTATTAGAGGCAGGGTTTCACCATGTTAACCAGGATGGTCTTGATCTCCTGACCTCGTGATCCACCCGCCTCAGCCTCCCAAAGTGCTGGGATTACAGGCATGGGCCTCATATCCACTCTTGTATTCCTCTAAATGCTGCAGCCAGAGATACCATATGGAAACAAATCTGATAGTGTCATCTCACTGCATTAAAAAAAAAAATCAGTTTCCCCATTGCTTTTATGATAAGGATCAAAATCCTTGATTCTTTTCCTTTTTTCTTTCTTTCTTTTTTTTTTTTTTTTTTTCTTTTTAGACAGGGTCTCAGTCTGTCATGCCAGGCTGGAGTGCAGTGGTATGATTTCAGCTCACTGCAACCTCCGCCTCCTGGATTCAAACGATTCTCGTGCCTCAGTCTCCTGAGTAGCTGGGATTACAGGCGCACACTACCATGCCTGGCTCATTTTTTGTATTTTTAGTAGAGACAGGGTTTCACCATGTTGGCTAGGTTGGTGTGTAACTCCTGACCTCAATCTGCCTGCCTGCCAAGGATTACAGGCAACTGCTGGGATTACAGGCACTTTTGAGCCACTGTGCCCAGCCAAAATCCTTGATTCTAATCAAGATGTTGAACTAGTACAGACTGCTGACACCCAGATAAATAAAAAAAAAAAAAAAAAAGGAAGTTTAGATTTTTAGGAATTAACAGCAACAACCACCACACACACACACACACACACAAAGCAGCTGTGAAAATTCCGATCTGTAGGAAATTTTCAGAACTGGTATGTGAGTGTATAGATTGTTACAGGCTAAAGCCAAGGACCAGCATGGGCAGCAGAGGGTGGAGGAAATTATTTGAATTTTTCGTTGTAACAGGTATGATCATTAATTGTCCTTTGAAAATAAACCTGTAGCAATAGCCAAGCTCCTGGTATAAACAGGATAAAGTCAAGGCAGGAGAAACAAATGCTAAGGTAAGGCACTGATGAAAATAGATGCAGTATTACCAGCCAAAGTTGGGAAGTCACTACTCCATCCTTCCCACAAAACTGCCCTGGATGGTACATTATAAATAGGTAACTTGACTTTTATCAGTCAGGTCTTGCACTACAATTTAAATATAACTCTAACCATGGAAACTGCCTTCTGGAGTGGAAGGTAACTGGTATGATCAGCAGTGCTTCTTTGAATTCCTTGGGACGTACACGTTTTCTTCTAAATTCATTGGGAAATGCAGACTGAGGCTTAAATATCTTTCTTTCTTTTCTTGGTTTTTTTTGTGGTGGTGGTTGTTGTTGAGACAGAGTCTTGCTGTGTCACCCAGGCTGGAGTGCAGTGGCGTGATCTCAGTTCACTGCAACCTTCGCCTATCAGGTTCAAGCGATTCTCCTGCTTCAGCCTCCCGAGTAGCTGGGACTACTCGTGCGCATCACCTCGCAATTCAGTTAATAAATACTCGTTTAAAGACATATTTAGAAATGAAATGACCTGTTACTAAATTAGCATTACAAAAACAGATCAAAAATGTTAAACGTACAATCAAGTTACATGTAAAATTAAAGTAATAGAAAACTACATTAGACCCTGCTTATCCAGTTTTGTTTTTTGTGGTTTCACTTACCCGTGGTCAACCATAGTTCCAAAATATTACATGAAAATTCCAGAAATTCACAAGTATTAACTTGTGTGCCATTCTGGGTAGCATGATGAAATCTTGAGCTGTCCTTTTTTGCCCACCAGGGTGTGAGTCATCCCTTTCTCTAGCATATCCCCACCTGTTAGTTACTTAGGTGCTATGTTGGTTTTCAGATCCACTGTCATGGTATCACAATGTTTATGTTCAAGTAACCCTTATTTACTTAAAAATGGCCCAAAGTACATGAGTAGTGATGCTAGCATGTTGTTCTATTTTTATTATTAGTTGTTATTAATCTCTTACTATGCCTAAATTATAAATTAAACTTTATTATAGGTATGTATGTATAAGAAAAAATATGTAGCATATATTCAGTCTGGTACTATTCATGGTTTTAAGCATTCACTGGGAGTCTTGAAACATATCCCCCACAGATATACTTCTGTATATCAGTGAAAATCAGAAAAAAAATGAACATATTTGGGGCATGAGATTGAAACCAAATATGAACCAAAATAAGCACACTAGATGAGATAAATAGTTGAATGCATGCAGCTGAATAAAGAATTAGGAAACTGATAGAAGAGAGTAAAGAAAATGCTGGAAAGCAGTAGGAAAGGATAAAAAGAGAGCAAATATAAAAATAAAAGTTAAAATTTGTGTGATATAAAAGTAGAAGTTTCAATATCTGGAAAATAGGATTGCAGAAGGACAGAAATTAAAACAAATATTTTTTAAATCTGAAAGCTCTTTTTCCCAGAATTAAAGAAAACAGAAAGATGTCAGTTAAAGCGTGTCCTAAGGTACCAAGTAAGAGAAATAAGAAAAAAAAATGCCTTAAGAAATTAAAACTAGAATATCAAAACGAAAAAAAAACAAAGCTTTCAGGGAGGAAAAATGTATTATTTTCTGCATAGCAAATAACCACATATTTCTGCATGAAAAATAACCATAAATTTAGCAGTTAAAAATAACAAATGTCAGTTAGGAATCTAGGCACAGCTTAGTCAGGTCCTCTGCTATAGAGTCATTTACAAGGCTGCACTCAAGGTGTTGGTCAGGGCTACTGTCTCATCTGAAGGCTCAACTAGAGAAGGAGCCAATTTCAAGCTCTTTTATTATTGGAGGGATTCAGTTCTTTGCCGCAGTTGGACTGAGGGCCTGTGTTTCTTGCTGGTTGTTGGCCAAAGGCTGCTGCCTTCAGTTTCTTGTCACGTGGGCTGCCAAAGATAAACCCAACAGGACATTAGTTAAAACATTGAAAACAGATTTTATTCAGTAATTACTGATAGTAAGGGAAATAGCTGAGTTCCACTTTTATTTGTGCAGAGGTGATTGGGTGTTTTAAAGGGAAAATGAGGGACCCATGAGCAGAGGGTCAAGAAAAGTCAGAGAAGTAAAAAATTACAAAAGATCGGTCAACATAAATGCATCTAGGCCAGCTGTGTCTGCTATCTGGCAGTTACTGAAGTTAGGACTCTATTTTCTTAGAAACTGAGAGACAGGGGTCTTATACTTCCTGATGATTACATTTCAAAGGAATGTCCTTCAGTTTCTTCAGAAAGACACTTCTGAGTTGTAGGAGTTATATATACATTTCAAAGGAAAATGAAAAGGATGCATAATTATAAGCCCTTTTTTGTAAATGTTCTAAGAAATAACTTATACATGCAACAAACAAGCATATTTCAATAAAATTCAATACCCCTCTATGTTAAAAACTCTCAACAAATGAGGTATTGAAGGAACATACCTCAAAATAATAAGAGCTACATATGACAAAGCCAGAGACAACATCATGCTATTTGGGCAAAAGCTGGAAGCATTCCCTGTGAAAACCAGCACAAAACAAGGATACCTTCTCTCACCACTCCTGTTCAACATAGTATTGAAAGTCCTGGCCAGTGCAGTCATGCAAGAGAAAGAAAGAAAGGCCATCCAAACAAGAAGAGAGTAAGTCAAATTATCCCTGTCAGCCGATGGCACAATGCTATATCTAGAAGACTCCTTAGCCTCAGCCCAAAAGCTCCTTCAGCTGATAAACAACTTCAGCAAAGTCTTAGGATACAAAATTAATGTACAGAAATCATTAGCATTTCTATACACCAACAACAGTGATGCGGACAGCCAAATTAGGAATGCAATCCCATTCAAAACTGCCACAAAAAGAAAAAAGTATCTAGGAATACAGCAAACCAGAGAGGTGAACGATCTCTACAAGGGGAACTACAAAACACTGCTCAAAGAAATCAGAGCCGACACAAACAAATGGAAAAACATTCCATACTCATGGATAGGAAGAATCAATATAGTTAAAATGGCCGTACTGCTCAAAGAAATTTATAGTTTCAAGGATATTCCTATTAAACTACCAATGATGTTCTTCAAGGAACTAGAAAAAAATATTTAAAAATTCATATGAAACCAAAAAAGAGCCTGAATAGCCAAGGCAAGCCTAAGCAAAAAGAACAAAGCTGGGGGTATCAATACTAACAGACTTCAAACTATACTACAGGTTACAGTCACCAAAACAGCATGGTGTTGGTATAAAAACAGACACATATATCAATGGGACAGAATAGAGAGCCCTGAAATAAGGCTGTACACTTATGGTTATCTGATCTTTGACAAAGCTGACACAAACAAGCACTGGGGAAAAAACTGCCTTATTAATAAATGGTGCTGGGATAATAGGCTAGCCATGTGCAGAAGATTGAAGCTAGGTGCCTTCCTTATACCGTATACAAAAATCAATGCAAGATGGATTAAGGACTTTCATGTAAAACTCAAAACTTTAAAAATCCTGGAAGACAACCTAGGCAATACCATCTGAGACATAGGAATGGGTAAAGACACAAAAAACAGTCACAACAACAGCAAACATTGACAAATGGGATCTAACTAAACTGTAGAACTTCTGCACAGCAAAAGAACTATCAACAGAGTAACCAGACAATCTACAGAATGAGAGATAATATTTCTAAACTATGCAGTTGACAAAGGTCTAATATCCAGCATCTATAGGAAACTTAAACACATTTACAAGAGAAAAACAAGCCCATTAAAAAGTTGGCAGAGGACATGAACAGACACTCTTCAAAAGAGACATACATGCAACAAACAAGCATATGAAAAAAAGCTCAACATCACTAAGCAGTAGAGAAATGCAAATCAAACCCACTATGAGATACCATTTTGCACCAGTCAGAATGGCTATAAAAAGTCAAAAAATAACAGATGCTGGTGAAGATGTGGAGAAGAAGAAACACTTATACACTGTGGTGGGAGTGTAAATTAAATCAACCAGTATGGAAAACAGTGTGGTGATTCCTCAGAGACCCAAAACCAGAGCTACCGCTTGACCCAGCAATCCCATTACTGGGTATGTACCCAGAGGAATATAAATTATTCTACCATAAAGACACATGCACATATTCGTTGCAACACTATTCATAATAGCAAAGACATGGAATCAACCTAAATGCCCATCAATGGTAGACTGGATAAAGAAAATGTGGTACATATGCACCATAGAATACTATGCAGCCATAAAAAAGAGTGAGATCATGTGCTTTGCAGTAACATAGATGGGGCTGGAGGCCATTATCCTTAGCAATCTAACACAGGAACAGAAAATCAAATACCAAATGTTTCCACTTTAAAGTGGGAGTTAAATGATGAGAACACATGGCCCCATAGAGAACAACAGACATGAGGCCTATTGTAGGGTTGGAGGAGTGAGAAGGAAGAACATCAGGAAAACTAACTAATGGACACTGGGATTACTACCTGGGCGATGAAATAATCTGTACAACAAATTCCTGTGACACAAGTTTACCTGTATAACAAACCTGCGCATGTACCCTTTAACCTAAAACTTAAATTAAAAAAAAAAAAAACTTCCACACATTTCAAAAGGACAATGAGCCACACCCATCCACATAAGGCATTGTAACTTTTCACATTAATTCAGTTAACGCCTACTACTTAATAACACACAAGCTGCAGCTCTTCAAATTGTCATCTTGGCTACTCAGTCCTCTGTATCCTCTCCCTTTAATTTTCCCCTCTCTCCTCGTTGCTTATTTGTATTTGCCTCCATGTTCTTCCTTTTTATCTCTTATTTCTTTCACCTTTTCTATCTCTCTTTTGTTCTCTTCCTTACACAGGCTGGGTGGTAGGTGTGGGAGCTGGGTGCAGTGCAAGAGCATGGGCATACACTTCCAAAAGCAAATTTGAGGTATTTTACAATGTAAAGTGTCCTGTCCACGTATTATTTATGTATTTACTAACCATTTAACATGTTAAAAACTGTACTTCCATTTTTTTGGCAGTTGCTGTATTTTTGTTTAATGTATCAGTATTTTATATTGTTTCCCTAACTTCAGTTTCCCATGAACCCTGGGGTTTTTATTGTATGATTCTGCATAATGTGGTGATGTTAGGAATGGATATGTCATGTTATATCAGAACTACCTACAAAGATAATTTAAAAACCTTTGTAAAGCCACTTTGGGTGAGATGAGCAACAGGGGCTGGATTTACTCTCCCACTTGCAGCAATGTCTATAGCAAAAACAACAGCAACAAAACAGACAAGAATGTGTGAAACAGTACCTTTTAAGATACTGGAATAAGGCAATGAAAGACAGTGATTTTGAAATATGGGAAAAAATGAGGTAAGCGTTACCATTGCCTCATTTTACCATCTTGAGAGATTTTCAGCCTACAGCTCAAGGAAGAGGAACTGAGGCAGAGCCTGTCAGACTAGCTGTGTTGAGGAAATGGAGCTGAATCCTGGGAAACCAAGGAAGCCAAAGTTGATAGGACAGACTATCAAAAAGAAGAGATAACTGCATGGAAGGAGATATATGTGTGTGTGTGTGGTGGTGGTGAGTTGGTGGTGTGAAGAGAGAGAAAGGGGGAAGAAGAGATTTATTATGGAAATTGTTTCATGTGATTATAGTGGTCAAGAAGTTCCACCATCTGCCATTTGGAAGTTGGATAACCAGGAAAGCCAGTGGTGTAATTCAGTCTGGATCTAAGGATTGAAGAGCCAGAGGAGCCAATGGTATAACTCTCAGTATGACTCCAAGGCCTAAGAACCCGGGAGTGGGAAGGAGAGTGCAGGTGTAAGTCTCAAAGTCGTAGGGCCCGAAAACCAGGAGTGCTGATGTCTGATGGCAGAAGTGGATGAGCCTATCTCAAGAAAAGAAGGAATTCATCCTTCTTCCACATTTTTGTTCTATTCAGACCCTCAACTGATGGGATGATGCCTTGGTGAGGGTAGATCTTTTTATTTAGACTACTGGTCCAAATGCTAATCTACTCCAAAGACACCCTTACAGGCACACACAGTAATAACGTGTTGCCAGCTATCTGGGCATCCCTTAGCCAAGACAAACTGATACATAAAATTAACCAGCACAGTTCATGTGGAATATTCAGTAGAGTACTGACAAGCGTCTGTCTGTAATGAAACTCAATGCTGGGGAATGAACTGTCAAAAAGGATAAGAAGGAATAGTACCTAACACACATGGCTGGAAACAGTGCCTTTTCCCACCACGGACTGGAAAAATTCATATTTCATGTGTGTGGAATAGAGTACTGCTACACTTCAGATGTACCTAACAAATCACAAAAACAAGATTTGAAAGTATCAAACTTTTTCCAAATAAAATAACTGTATCTCAAAACAAAACTCAAGAGAATGTATAGCAATACAAAAATATCCAGCACCCAACAAGGTAATATTTACAATGTTAGAGCCTAATCAAAGATTACCAGGCATACAGAGGCAATACAATATCCACAAGGAAAATAATCCGTCAAAACAGACCAAGATATTGGAATTAGCAAATAGGGATATTAATACAAATATTACAACTGTATACTCTATGTTCAAAAAGTTAAGTAAACATATAGAGGATATTTTTAAAATTCAAATAAAATTTCCAAAGAGGAAAGCTATCGTGATGAAATAGGAAAATACACTTTACCTTATTTCTATGATGATCTTAACCTCATTTACTTTATTGAATTCAGCCAACTCTTCTTTTATTTTACAGTTTTTTGTTTGTTGGTTGGTTTTTTGTTTTGTTTTTTAGACAGAATTTCACTCTCATCGCCCAGGCTGGAGTGCAGTGGCACGATCTCTGCTCACTGCAACCACTACCTCCTGGGTTCAAGGGATTCTCCTGCCTCAGCTTCCCAAGTAGCTGTAATGACAGGCCTGTGCCACCACACTCAGCTAATTTTTTTATTTTTAGTAAAGATGGAGTTTCACCATGTTGGCCAGGCTGGTCTCGAACTGCTGACTTCATGTGATCCACCTGCCTCGGCCTCCCAAAGTGCTGGGATTACAGGTGTGAGCCACCGTGCCCAGCCATATTTGTTTTTATGTCCACTTCTGCTATGAGCTTTGAATTTCTCAAGTATTTTTACTGTTTTATGAAGTCTTACATTTTTCTTTTGCCTCATGCTTGATTTGGGAAGAAGCTTTTATCACCAAAGTGTTTTGATTCTAATTTTATGATTGTGTTCACAGTTCCTATATATGAATATTGACAGGCACTTTCAGTTCATTTTTAAATAAAATACTTTCCTGCACAGCAGTTAAAAAAAGAAAAATACACTTTATTACATTAATGGAAGATTATATCTTACAGAAGAAATAATAACTGAGCGTTAAGCTTAGTCCCTGATGTGGTTCTCTTTGTATTTATCTTGTTTGGTGTTTATAGGGAATTTTGAACCTATATTTTATAAACTTAAAAAAAATTGGCCAGGCGCCCTGGCTCACACCTGTAATCCCAGCACTTTGGGAGGCCAAGGTGGGTGGATCATGAGGTCAGGAGATTGAGACCATCCTGGCTAACACGGTGAAACTCCTTCTCTACTAAAAATACAAAAAATTAGCTGGGCGTGGTGGTGGGCGCCTGTAGTCACAGCTACTCGGGAGGCTGAGGCAGGAGAATGGCGTGAACCCAGGAGGCGGAGCTTGCAGTGACCCGAGATGGCGCCACTGCACTCCAGCCTGGGCGACAGAGTGAGACTCTGTCTCAAAAAAAGTAAGAAAATAAATTTATATGACTGTTCTAGGATATAAATCCATAGTTTAGTTAAATCTTTACTCTTCTTTGCTAAAAATGGTGGCAGGTGCCTGTAGTCCCAGCTACTGGGGAGGCTGAGGCAGGAGAAAGGCGTGAACCTGGAAGGTGGAGCTTGCAGTGAGCCGAGATCACGCCACGGCACTCCAGCCTGGGAGACAGAGTGAGACTCCGTCTCAAAAAAAAAAAAAAAAAAAAAAAAAAAAAAAAAAAGCCTCAAAGAGTTTTTACACTCATTTCTTAATCAATTTCTTTCCAATTTTCAAAAATTATTCACCAGTATTTCTTCAAATACTATACCTTTTACTTACTCTCTCGCTTCTATCTTGACTCCAATTACCCATATGTTAGCCCTTTTATCAATGTCCCATGTGTCTCTTATGTTTTATTCAATATTTTATATCTCCTTTTATGTTCTTGATTCTTTTATATTTCCCAGCTCACCAACCATCTGAAAAATCGTATCTAATGAACTATTTAGTAATCTATTAAACTTCTTATTTTAATTATAGTAGTTTTCCATTTTAGAACTTTCATTTGACTCTTTTTATATTTCATATCTCTGATCAAGTTTTACATTTTAAATCTGTATTTATGTGTCAATTAATAATAATATAAAATATCTGTTAATGTCAAATCTTTTCTGAGTCTGTTTTTATTGTCTATTTTACTCTTTGTTTTTGTCTTTTTGCTTATGTTGTATAAGATGTCTCACAATTTGTACTGGGTGCTAAACATTCTCCATGAAAACTTAAAGGAGTTAAGTCCTCTTCTAAGTACTAATGACCATATCAATCCTGCAGAGGGTTGAGTTGAGACTTTGTTATGACTACTCCATTTCAATTTATTATTACTTGTAGAGAATGGTCTATATTTCTAGAGTGTGATCATTCTGGGATCTCAATTGAAAACCCAGTTTTTACCAAAACCCCTTTACCTTGGCAAATATTGAACTCCAATCTCTGTCTCATCAGTACAACATAATTGCTGAAACTTCTGTACAGTTTGTTAGCCTCCTAGCTGCTGTTTTCTGCTGGATTTATTGGATTCCTGACTCTTAATGTGAAGCTCAGAATTTGGCCAGTGATTTGAGGTAAATTTGTAGTTGGCTTCTTTCTCTATGATTTATTCCCCTTTGGGAATTTGCTTAAGTCCCAGCCACTTGGCATCTCTGAATTCTGATCTCTGCTTTCTCTTTCCAATATGACTATGCTGTATACTTTGACTATAGTCCTCATGTTAAAATTTTTTCAAAAAATAGGTCAGGATAAATATGAATCTTTTCTCTTATGCTTTCCTTCTCTCAAGGACCATGGTTCCTCAACTCCTAACATTATCGATTACTCCTCAATGCCTTAAACCATTGTCTTATATAGACTGTTCACATGCACACACACACACACACACACACACACACACATATGTATATGCTTGTATGTGTATATGTAAAAAGGGTTACTAAAATATAAGCTACTCCGTCCTGGTCAGAACTAAAAGTTTTCTCAAGAAAATATATTGATTCTGTAATTTCAATATTTATAATTTTCCTTTCTAGGATATCTAGTTCATTTTTGATTCTGCTAATTGTCTAAAGTTTTTGGTACATGTTTACTTTCCAACTTCAATTTTATTCAGTAAATATATTTTTTATAGTTTGATTATTTCAGTATCTAATATCCTTGAGAAGCTTATTAGGCATCATTTCTGATTATAATTTCCGAATGCAAGATCAGGTTTTTTGGAAATTCATATTAATTTTCTAGTCTTTTTATAAGTTTGTCATTATAGATTTATAAAAATTAAAAGTCTAGCCTTTCATTCCTCCATAGATAATTTGCATTTTCTTTTAAAAATAAGATTTTGGGAGCGATTGCATTGGGAGTTACACCTGATATAAATGACGAATTGATGGGTGCTGATGCGTTGATGGGTGCAGCACACCAACATGGCACAACTATACATATGTAACAAACCTGCATGTTATGCACATGTACCCTAGAACTTAAAGTATAATAAAAAAATAAGATTTTAAAAATTAAAGTATTATTTACATACAATAAACTAGAGAAATCTTAGGTACACAGCTCAGCAAATTTTCACTTATGAACACATCCATGTAGAGTATTTTCTTTTCTTTTCTTTTCTTTTTTTTTGAGATGAAGTTTCACTCTGTTGCCCAGGCTGGATTGCAGTCGCATGATCTAGGCTCACTACAACCTCTGCCTCCTGGGTTCAAGTGATTCTCATGCTTCAGCCTCCCGAGTAGCTAGGATTACAGGCATGTGCCACCACACCTGGCTAATTTTTGTAGTTTTAGTAGAGATGGGGTTTCACCATGTTGGTCAGGCTGGTCTTGAACTCCTGACCTCAAGTGATCTGCCCACCTCGGCATCCCAAAGTGCTGGGATTACAGGTGTGAGCCACTGTGCCTGGCCCATGTAGAACAGTTTTTGGACTGCAAAAGGCTCCATGTTGTATGTTACCACTCAACACTCCATCAGTAAGGAAAAACACTATTCACATCACTATCACATGGGTTAACTTTGCCTCTTCTTATAAGGACACCAGTAAGACAGGATTAGGGCCTATAAAAGTAATTGGTTTTTATATAGAAAAAATTTATAGCATATCATGGATTCTTTTGCTCAACATTACGTCTGTGGTATTTGTCTGCGTTGTTACATTTAGCAGCAGTTTGTTTTTTCTTTGGTATGTAATATTCTATTATATAAGGCCATAAGTTATTTATTCTTCCTAATAATGATGGACATTTGTGTTCTTTCTAGCTTTTGGCTATTTGCATTTTCTTTTGCCAGTCTTTGTAGGAAGATGCCCATGTCAGAGTACTTTAAATGATACACTTGATTTTTTTAGGACCACATAGGTAACTTTAAGTTTCCCTTCACTGGTGACAAAGGTAAGACAAGCATTATCTCTTGCCAAATCCTTCACACAGATCCCTGAGTTGTTTACAGTTACACTGAGGGTTTGCCACTTTGAGATCCCAGCATTATAGATGGAAGGAGCCTCCTTTTAGATTCCTACCTTGGATAGGATCTAGATTTTATCTACTTTTCCCTATTCCCTGAATTACTTCTATGAGCTGAATTGTATTCCACCAAAATTCATATGCTGAAGCCCTAACTGATCTTTGTGGAAGATCAGTTGGCTGTAAATATGTGGCATTATTTCTGAGTTCTCTATTCTATTCTAATCTGACACATTGATCTATGTGTCTATTTTTATACCAGTACCATGCCGTTTGGGTTATTATAGCCTTGGAATATAATTTGAAGTCAAGTAATGTGATACCTCAAGCTTTGTTCCTTTTTGGTTAGAATTGGTTTGGATAATCAGGCTGTCTTTTGGTTCCAAATGAATTTTAGGATTGTTTTTTCAAATTCTTTCAAAAATGATGTTGATATTTTGATAGTGCTTTGAATCTACAGATTTCTTTGGGCAATATGGTCATTTTAATTATATTAATTATTCTGATCCATGAGCACGTTTTTCTATTTATTTGTGTTATCAACAATTTATTTCATTAGTGTTTTGTGGTTTTTCTTATGGTAATCTTTCACCTCCTTTGTTAAATTTATTTCTAGATATTTCATTTTATTTTTTTGTAGCTATTGTAAATGAGATTGATTTCCTGATTTTATTCTCAGCTAGTTATTGGTGCATAGAAACACCACTGATTTTGTACACTGATTTTGTATCCTGCAACTTTACCCAATTCATTTATCAAATCTGAGAGGTTTTGGTGGAGCACATGTTTTTGGAAAAATTGCACTGATAGACTTGCTTGATGCAGTGTTGCCACAAACCTGCAATTTGTAAATAAAAAAAGAAGGGGGGTATCTGCAAAGTGCAATAAAATGAAGCACACTAAAATGAGGTATGCCTGTAAATGACTTTCTGGGAAAGGCAAAACTCGAGACAGTGTAAAGATCAGTGGTTGTTGGGGCTAGGGAGAAGAGAGGGAAATTTAAGTACAGCACCAATTTCTAAGGCAGTGAAATAATTATTCTGTGATTCTATAATGCTGGATACATGTCATCATACATTTGTCAAAATCTATAAAATGTACAACACCATGAGCGAATCCTAATGTAAGCTATGGATTTTAGTTAATAATAATGTATTATTGGCTCATCAATTGTAACAAATATACCACAATAATGCAAGATGTTAATAATAGGGAATTAAAAGTGAGTGATAAAGGGTATATGGGAACTTTGTACTTTTAGCTCAGTTTTTTTCCATTTATCTAAAGCTGCTGAGAAAGAAAGCCTATTGATCAAAAACATTAATGGAATACCTCTCAAGCTGTATTTAAAGGAAAACTTATGGCTATAAATTTCTATATTAGAAAAAGGAAAAAAGTATCAAATCAATGACATCAGTTTGCTTGTGTTAATCAGGGCTCTCCAGAGAAATAGAATCAATAGAAGAATACATATATATATATATATATGAGATAAGGTCTTACTCTGTTGCCCAGGCTGGAGTACAGTGATATGATTATATCTCACTATAACCTTGTAACCTCCAACTTCTGGGCTCAGGCAACCCTCCTGCCTAAGCCTTATGAGTAGCTAGGACTACAGATGTGTGTCACCATGCCTGAATAATTTTTGTTTGTTTGTTTTTTTATATAGATATGGTCTCTCTATGTTGCCCAGGCTAGTCTCAAACTCCTGGCCTTAAGTGATATTCCTTCCTTGGCCTTCCAAAGTGCTAGGATAACAGGAATGAGTCACCATACCAGATCTGTATATATTTATTTATTCACAATGTCGTGCAAAACATTCTTTTTTTTTTTTTTTTTTTTTTTTTGAGACAGAGTCTCGCACTGTCGCCTGGGCTGGAGTGCAGTGGCGCAATGTTGGCTGACTGCAACTTCTGCCTCCCCGGTTCAAGCAATTCTGCTGCCTTAGCCTCCTGAGTAGTTGGGATTACAGGTGCCTGCCACCACGCCGGGCTAATCTTTTGTGTTTTTAGTAGAGATGGGATATCTCCATGTTGGCCAGGCTGAATTCGAACTCCTGACCTCAAGTGATCCACCTGCCTCGGCCTCCCAAAGTGCTGGGATTACAGGTGTGAGCCACCACGCCGGACCTGCAAAGCATTTTTATCATCTCAAAGATATGTTTTGTCTATTAGCAGTCAGCTTCCATTTCCCCCTCTCCTAAGCTCCTGGAAACCACTAATCTGCTTTTGCTCTCTACAGATTTACCTAATCTGGGTATTTCATATAAATGAAATCTTAATATGTTACCATCTGTGTTTGGCTCCTGTTACTTAGCATAATATTTTCTAGGCACTTATCTGTTGTAGCATGTATCAATACTTCATTTTTATGGTTGAATAATATTCTATTGAATGGATATACCACACTCTCTTCATGCATTCACCTTTTGATGGCCATTTGCATTATTTCCACCTATTAGCCATTGTGAATAGTGCTGCTATAAACATTGATGTACAGTTTTTTGTTTGAACACCTGTTTTTAATTCTCTGAAATTACTGGGTCATATGGTAATTTTTTGTTTAACTTTCTGAGAAACTGCTAACTTATTTCAGCAGTGGCTGCATCATTTTACATTCTCAGCAAACAATGTATGGGTGTTCAAGTTCCTCCACATGTTAGTCAACACTTGACATTTTTCTATTTTTAAAAATTGTAGTCATTCTAGTGGGTGAAGAGGTTTTGACTGGCATTTTCCTAATGACTAATAATATTGAGCATCTTTTCATGAGCTTATTGATCATTCGTGTATCTTCTCTGGAGAAATGTCCATTCAAATCATTTGCCCATTTTTGAATTGATTTCTAAAAAAATGTTAAGTTGTAGGAGTTCTTTATATATTTTGGATATGAATCCTTTATCAGTCATATAATTTGCAAATATTTCTCCCATCCATTAGATTGCCTTTTTGTTTTCTGTTCTGTTTACTTTCAGGTGATGGTTGGTCAGGTATGGCCACAAGATGGGGGAAAAGGAGAGGTTCAGGAAAACAAAGTTGATTACATCATGGACCCTAAAGAGTAACTGCCTGCCAAGAGAGGTTCACATAGGAAGAGCACCAAGGGAGTGGGCTCAACCATGCAGAAGGGAGTCAAAAAAGAGAGAAGACCCACGCATAAGTGCCTTTATTAAGGGCCACGGTGGAGTAAATAAGCAAAAGGCATAAAAGGATTTCATTGGTGCATCAGAAAGTTAGTAGATCACAGTCAGGGAGGGCAAGAAAGGAAACTTGTGACAGAAGCCAACCTTACCACACAGGTACATCTGGTTACTTGGTCGTGGTGTTCATAGCCTCTTTGTGGGGATGTTGAGGCAGCAAGAAAATATAAAGTTTTTAAATTTACAATACTTTCAACCCTGTGGTGCCTCAACATCTTTAACAATACTAATTGGGAGGAAGACTGCTTGCCACCTGGATTGTGGAGATGTTAAAGGTGACTAGCTAGCCACTGAAGGCAAACTTTGATACAGATGACAACTAGGAGATGTTCTATTAGCCATATGGCAAGTGGTTGGAACTCAGTTCACAACCAGGCACATCGCCTTGTGCGAGAAAGCCAAGAGAACAGATCAGATCCCTGTGTATTTAAGGAAATACATTGGTAGATTTTGGTTATTTTATAAAAGTTCTTTACTTCTTAGCCTATTCCTCATAGCTTGGCCTGTACCTGTCCAGAGTTATTAATGTATATATGGCAGGAGGTGCCTTGCATGGCACAAACCCCTCTCTCCCCTGGCTAGTGAGTAGTCAAGAGCAGTGTGCTATCCATTATCACTCGGGTTAGAGACAAATGGGCTTGTTGTGTAAAGGACAACGTTTCATGTAGCCTTTGAATATGATCTGAAAGGGCCTATGATCTGAAATGTGCTGGTTGCCAGCTAAGATTTTGTTTTGTATGCAAAGGCTGCTGTTCTGGTGCCAACACTGGCAGCTCCTGTGGCTATGGTAAGCCCTGTTAAGATGGGAATAAATATTACCTGTTTTGCCTGGTGTTTTGGGGTTGATGGAAATGAGCAGTTAGCTGGTTGATAAAGAACTAGGAGAATCCTCAGTGTAACCACTGTACATGGGAGTATGGTTTTATTCGGAAAAATATGGGGGATTAAGCAAGGAAAATATATAAGGTGCTATGCCTATGAGTTTGGGCCACAGTAGAGCCTGAAAGTGCTGTTATTTAGAGCCTAATGTACCCATGAAGATATTATAAGGAGGTTGAAGGCCCCAATGTGGAGAACTGGCCAAGTTTAGTGGGCTCCTGGGCACAAATGGTAAGCCTAGGGGGGAACTTGATTATAATGTGCAGCTGTCCCTGGTGAGTATAGCTAGAAATGAAGGTAGCTGGTATATTTAAGCAGATGTGAAATTTAAGAATTTTATTGTAAGCTTTGATAGAACTTGGCCTAATGTGGTGTCAGCAGGAAAGTCATTAAGGTGGGTCCATGCCCAATGGGACTTGGTGGTAGGCTTAACAGTTGTGAAGGGCTATGGCCATGGCTGAAACTTTGGCAGCTTGTACATATGTGTTGGAGATCTTGGTCTGTACCAGGTTAGTGTAGTTGTTGTTGTGACATAAGTGTGAAGAAGACAGGAAGTAGAGGTATTTATGGGTGTGGTATCTGTGGGTATAGTTTCCTGGGCACCAGCCTCAAGAATGCTGGGGTGCATGGCTGTTTCTGCCATGGTTGGCATTGCAGGCAAAGAGAAATCGCAGGAAATCATTAGAAGTGCACATAGGAATAGAAAATCTGGATGGTACATGGCTAGGCATGGCACAGAAGACATATTAGGAGAAACTCTACCCTGAATGGCATTCAAGATGAAATGCTTTGCATCCCACAGAGGCTTAATGCACTCTAGGGCTGCTTTGCAATAGTAGGACTTTTGAACTCTTAGTTTCACAGGCAGGTGTCAGCAGGGCAGGATCCAGGGTCAAACAAGTAACAATCTCAAGGAAATAGTCTTCCCAGGGTTCATATTCACATTGGGCAATATAAGGTTGCAGTATGTTTGGATCAGTCATGGATAGCAGGGGAATCAAGACTGAGCACTGAGTGTGGGAGTTGTTTAAAGGGGATGTCTAAAACAGTCCAAGTTTGGAGCAGAAGCAGTTGTCTGAGGTGAAATCAATTCCACTGGCAAGCACTTGGGCTGGGATGACATTGTCTGAGATGATGTCATATCTATCAATGACCTCTTGGATTGGGTTGATGTCAGGAGCAATCCAGGAAAAGGATGTCCCTACCATGTAGCAATCCATAGGGAATAAAAGGGAGCGTCTAAGGACTAAGAGTTATGGTAACATGTGAAGGTCTTGCCCAAAATAGATTTACAGGTGACTCTGCAGCTGCTGGAGACACAGATTTCTTCTTCTTCTTATTATTATTATACTTTAAGTTCTAGGGTACATGTGCACAACATGCAGGTTTGTTACATATGTATACATGTGCCATGTTGGTGTGCTGCACCTGTTAACTAGTCATTTACATTAGGTATATCTCCTAATGCTATCCCTCCCCCCTCCCTCCTCCCCATGACAGGCCCCAGTGTGTGATGTTCCCCTTCCTGTGTCCAAGTGGTCTCATTGTTCAATTCTCACCTATGAGTGAGAACATGTGGTGTTTGGTTTTCTGTTCTTGCAATAGTTTGCTGAGAATGATGGTTTCCAGCTGCATCCATGTCCCTACAAAGGACATGAACTCATCCTTTTTTATGGCTGTGTAGTATTTCATGGTGTATATGTGCCACATTCTCTTAATCCAGTTTATCATTGATGCACATTTGGGTTGGTTCCAAGTCTTTGCGGTTGTGAATAGTGCCACAATAAACATATGTGTGCATGGGAGACACAGATTTCTTTCAAGTCTGCTGGGTCGTCAGTGACACAACAGGCAAATGCTAAAGCCACTTTGATCTGGGACTGCCCTTCGTAGTCTATCTATAAAGGATGTATATTCTTGGAGCACTGATAGGCTGTGTTCAGAGAGACTCTATGCATGATTCTACATTCTGGGGCACAGCTTCCCGTAGAGATCTCAGGTACCATGGAGCAAAGAATTAACAGCCAGGGTTTAATCCACAGACATGAATTCAGTCAATCTATAGAGGCCATGCTCAAGAGAATGTCCACTAGCATATACTACTGCTCAAAATTGTTTAAACACCAATATCATTTGAGCTATTCATAATGGAAGGCTGCCAGCTGGGGAGGGATTCAGTCATGAGCCAGGCTCAAAGATAGGCTGCTCTCATGGAGCTCAGGATAACCTCCAGGCAGGTCCAATTTCTCCAATTTGTGGTACACTACTGAAGGGGCTCTGTGGGGCTGTTGCACATTCCATGGGTCAGGTTGAAACATTATGGGTTGACCCATATCCCCAGTGCCCAAGTTAAGCACAAGCAAACTAACAAACACAGCCAAGGGAAGTAACAATATTTTATTAATTTGGCAGAGACTGTACCCTGGACATGGGGCAGTTGTAGTAACACCACTGGGGAATCTTGGAGTCTTAAATACATCTGTAGCTCCTAGCTAAGTACAAACCTCCCAGTAGTGAGAGTTGGGAACTAGTATGGTGGTGGCTGTGGGTCACATTTGGAATCTGTCATTTCCAGAAGTGGCTCGCATTCTCCAGATATAACTTGCTGTCTCCACAAATAGCAACCCACACATTTCCACTACTCAACCCTGTATCTATAATTTCCAATTCCTGCCTCGGCGTGGGATGGGGATTAAGCAGGCACCCTTTATATCCTGAGTACGAAGGCAGGGTCTCAGGCTCTGGCATCAGCTTATCCAGGTACTCTTGTGCTCAAATTAAATGTCTAGGGCATTTCAATGGGCTTTCAGTCATTAAGGGATTGTATTTAGCCATCTGTTTCTTGATTAAGCATCCAAGTCAAAAAGGTTGGAGGAATAATTGAAAAGTCAAATTCATATGGAGAGAAATCATTGACAGAGTAACAGGTACAATCCTCCCGGACAGCAAAATGAGCCAGATTGCCCTTGCGAGCAAACAGGAGCAGAGTGGAAGGCTATATAAAATTAGTGTAAGGGATATAGAATACTGTCGATAACGAGTTGAGATAAATTATGGGTTGTAGGAGAAAGGAGACCTACTTAAAGATCCATTTACCAAAGAGTAATTTTAGTAGCATGTCTTTCAATGGGCCATTGTTACATTAAGTGAGGCCTGAGGTTGTGCTTGGTATGGCAAATGAAAGTTCCATAAGATGCCCTGTTCTAGTGTCTGGTTCTGGGTAGCATGGTAGAGAAAATGAGTCCCTTGGTCAGAATTTATGATATCTGGAACAACAAAGGAAACTAAAATGGTCCTCATTAGGCCAGAGGCAGTGAAAGGCCAGCATACCCCATAAAGGAGTCAATCATAGTAAGGGTACACTAGGCAGCGCCTGCAGTAGGGGGCAAGGGATCAATGTAATCAATACAACACCAGGAAAAGGGATAGAAATTCTGTGGAAAAGATCCCCATTGAGTTTCACACCAATATTTGATCTTGAAGCATATGTCTCAGTTGTCAGTCTCTGTCTTGGCCAGAGAGACTTGCAGGGGAATGCCTTGTCTATGGGTCCATTCAACAAACACATGCATTCCTCAATGCCCAGAGGGATTATGTGGCCAAGTTGCCAGCAGGTATGGAAGTGAGGAGGGATCCAGGGAGGCAACAGAAGTGGCTAGAGAAAGTGTATTCATCCTAGAAATCAGCCTGCTGTGTTGTTGAAATGTGCCTCTGGAATGTCATGTTAAAGTTTGTGCAAAAACGTGTAACAAAAATAGAAATAGGCCAAGTTGACAATACCTTACAAATTTAGGATCCCCAGAAGGGACAGCCTTGTATTAAGAAATCATCTCTCTGCTATTGGCCTTGCCAGATGTAAAGCTGTTAGCAATCAGTAAAGATCTAGAAGAAGATCTATGAAGAAGTTACCTAGTAAGGGCATTCTGTACAGCCAAGTGTATAGCTTCCAAGTTGGGCAGACCTGATGACACTGAACCTGGTTAGAGAGGTACTCAAAGCCAAGTGATAGGCCATGGTTCTCCAGCAAGCTGCATTGCATACAATGGTGACAATATCATCAGTAAAGTACGTTGACTCCTTTTTCATGTCAGACAGTTGGTCCCAAGGGGCACCTCATTTTCCAGAGGAAGAGGCAGTGGTAATGCCAGTACCAGTGTCCCTAGGTCCACAGGCAAGAGATTGAGCATGGGGCAAGCTGCAACCTCCTAGAACTTGTAAAAGACCTGTTTGTCCAGTTTAACACACTCCTAGAAGTACCATTTCCATTTAAGCAAGGAAACTTCCACAGCTGTGCTGAGCTGTTGCCGAGAGGAATCTATCCATCCAGGACAAAGTAAGGATCTGGGTGTAGAGTTTTACCTGCTGGTGGCCAAAATGAGCCTTGGTCTGTAGCAGTCATCAGTAAACATTTGATATTTGGCATGTATCAGGCAGCAGCTGATGGCAGCCTCTGGATCCAAAATCCCATCAGGAGCCATTTTTGACCATGCTTATTCCATATGCTCCAGAAAGCATTGTCAGGGTTGGCCAATATCTCAAATCTAAAACTGGCTTCTGGGGGAACCAACTGCCTTATATAGCCTGCTGAGTTTCTTCTAATGCTCATTGCTGGGGCTTCCCCCAGTGGAAGGTGGTAGACTTGCAAGTGATTTTGTAGAAAGGCTGAAGTAAAATGGAAAGGGGTGGAATGTGTTGTTGCCAGAACATGTAGAGACTTAACAGATGTTGAGCCTGGCAAAATGTCTGGGATGGGCTGAGCTATAAAAGCTAATGTCTAACAGTGTTAGAAATTTGTTGGCCATTGGAAGACCAGACTATGCCCAAGAATTTCACTGAGGTTGGCAGACCTAGGATTTTGTGTAGAGTCATTGCCTGCCCCTGTTCTTGGAGATGCTGCATGCAAATCCTCTTTGACTGCCTCCTCAGAGGGCCCTCATATCAGGACACCACCTACATAGTGCTATTAGAAGCCTTATGGGGAACTCTGTCAGGGTCCTGAAGTACAAATTGTAAGCAACGGCTGAGCTATTTAGATAGCCTATGGGCTCAATCCTGCCAGAAGAATAGGGACACAGGAAGAGACATGTCCACCTGAGTCATTAGGGCAGGTTTTCTGGCTTCAACCATGGTTGTGGATGCTGAAATAGCCCTGAGACTTGGCTCCAGCCCCGCTCAGCAGTGGTCAGAGAAGAGTCCTGCCAGCAGCACAGGGACCCAAAGGAAGAAACATTTGCCAGGACATGCTTGTGACCCCAGGTCTACAGCAGATCCTGAAATGGTTCGGAGTCTCAGCCTTAGCCCCTCTCAGTAGTGGTCTGTGATCAGTGCTGCCAGCAGCACAGGGACACAGAGAACTACATGCAACCTGAGTCCTCTGGGCAGGCCTGCTGACATTGGTCCCAGCTATAGACCCTATAATAGCCCTGAAACTCAGTTCTAGATCCTCTCAGATACAGATTAAGGCAATACTGCCTGCCTAGAGATCCACCCAGTGACCCAGCAGGAGAACTCGTAGGGACCCAGCGAAAGCCACACCCATCCTCACACTTAGTAACAGGTTCACTGTTTGTGGCTCCTGAAGTGGATCCTCATCTCAGCACCAGCCCTATGGATCAAGGCTCTGGAAGCAGTCCACACTATCCAGGGGCCAGAAACCCACTTCAGCCCCTGTTAACAGGCCCACCAAACACAAGTCACTTGAAATCAGACAATTAGAGGAACAAAAAGAAAAAAAAGAATGAGAAAGAGTGAAGAAATATCAAAGGACCTACAGGACACCATCAAACATGCAGATATTTGAATTATGGAAGTCCCAGAAGGAAAAGAGGAAGTAAAGGGGAAGAAAGCATATTTAATGAAATACTGTATAAAAACTTGCCAAATTTGGTGAGGGATATCGACATCCAAATTTATGAATCTCGAAAGACTCCAAGCAAGATCAACCTAAAGAATTCTCTGAAGCATATTATAATTAAATTTTCAAAAGTTAAAGACAATGAGAATTCTGAAAGCAGTAAGAGAAAAGATAATCATTATATAGAAGGGAAATCCATAAGGATAACGAAGATTTCCCACCAGAAACTTTGCAAGCCAGGAAGCAGTGGGATGATGTATTCAAAGTGCTGAAGGGAAAACAAAACTTGCCAACCAATAGTACTAAAACCAGAAAAGATGTCCTTTAGAAATAAAGGAGAGATAAAGACATTCACAGACAAACAAAAGCAGAGAGAGTTCATTACACTAGGCTTGAAAAAATGCTGAAGGGAGTTATTTGAATTGAAATAAAGGATGCTAAGCAGCAACATAAAAACATATGTAAGTGAAAGACTCAAAAATACAGTCAAATATGCAGTCAAATTCATAATACTTTAATACTGTATTGGTTGTGTATAAATAACTTATATCTATATGCTGATGTTAAAAGAGAAATCTCTTAAAAATAACTATAGCTGCAATAATTTTTAAAGGATATACAACATAAAATATATAAGTTGTAACATCAAAAACATAAAATGTGTGAGAGTAAAACTAGAATTTTTTAATGCAATCAAATTTAGGTTATTATCAACTTTGTGTTGGAAGAATGAGTATTGTAAAAATGTCCACACTACCCGAAGTGATCTACAAATTCAGTGCAATCTCTATCAAAATTCCAATAACATTTCTGACAGAAATGGAAAAAAATTCAAAATTCATATGGAGCAACATAAGACCATAAATAGCCGAAGCATTCCTGAGCAAAAATAACAAAGTTGGATGTATCACACTACCTTATCTCAAAATCTACTAGAAAGCTGTAGTAATCATAGCAGTATGGCACTGAGATGAAAGCAGACAGACAAATGGAACAGAATACAGACTAGAAATAAATGCAAGCTTATGTGGTCAACTATTTTCAACAAGAACACCAAGAAGACATCATGGAGAAAAGACAGTCTCTTCCATAAACAGTGTTGGAAAAACTGGTGTTGGGGATATCTACATGCAAAAGAATAAAATTGAATCCCTATCATACCATATGCAAAAATCAACTAAAAAATACACCAAAGATCTGAGTGTAAGACCTAAAACCACAAAACTCCTAGAATAAAACATGAAGGGAAAGTTTCTTGACATTGGTCTTACCAGTGATTTTTGGATAACATACCAAAAGCACAAGCAACAAAAGCAGAAATAAATAAGTGGGACTGCATCAAACTAAAAACCTCCTGCACAACAAAGGATACAATCAAGAAAGTGAAAAGCAACCTATGGACTGATAAATGTTTGTAAACCAGTTAATTCTTAAGGGATTAATATCTAAAGTATGTAAGAAACTGACATAATTCAATAGCGAAACAATGAATAACCCAATTTAAAAATGAGCAAAGAGAGGTTCCATCAAGTAATGGTGAGCACTCTGGACTCTGAAAAAATGAGCAAAGGATCTGAATAAACATTTCTTCAAAAAAGACATATAACAACAGATATATAAAAGAATGCTGAACATCAGTAATCAGGGAAATGCTAATCAAAACCACAGTGATATATCACTTCATATTGATCCATTTTGCATTGCTATAACAGAATATCTGAGACTAGATCATTTGTAAAGAAAAGAGGTTTATTTGGCTCATAATTCTGCAGGTTGTGCAAGAAGCATAGCACCAATATCTGCTTGGCTTCTGGTAGGTATCTCAGGAAGCTTTTACTCATTGTTTTTTGCTCAGTTTTCAATTGGGCTATTCATTGTTTTGCTATTGTGTTAGGTCAGTTTCTCATATAATTTAGATATTAATCCTTTCAGAGTTAAATGGTTTGCAAACATTTATCAGTCTATAGGTTGTTTTTTCACTTTCTTGACTGTATCTTTTGCTGTACAGAAGCCTTTCAGTTTGAAGGCAGAAAGCAAGGGGAGCCAGCGTGTCACCAGGTGAAAGAGAAAGCAAGAGAGAGAGGACAAGGTGCCAGGTTCTTTTTAACAACCAGATCTTATGTGAACTAATAAAACAAGAGCTCACTCATTACTGTGAGGGAGGACACCAAACCATTCATCAGGGATCTGCCCCCATGATCCAAACACCTTCCATTAGGCTCCACCTCCAACACTGGGGGTCACATTTCTGCATGATATTTTAAGAGAACAAATATTCTAACTATATCACACCTCTCATCTCTTAGGATGGCTTTTGTCAAAAGGACAAGAGATAACAATTGTTAGCAAGGGAGTGGAAAAAAGGGAACTCTTGGACACCATTGGCAGGAATGTAGATTCGTGTAACCACTGTAGAAAACAGTATACAAGTTCCTAAGAAATACTCCATGGAAATGAAACCACCGCCCCTTGTAAATATATATGCATATACATGCTTATAGCAGCATTATTCACAATAGTCAAGATATGTAAACATCCAAAGTGTCCATTGATGGAAGAATAAAGAAATTGCTACATGTATATACACACACACACACACACATGCATATATATGTATATATAATGGTGTATTATTCAGCCTTTAAAAAGTGGATCCTGCCATTTGTGACAACATGGATGAACCCAGAGGACATTATGTTAAGTGAAATAAGCCAGACACAGAAATAGAAATACTACATGATCTATCTCACTTAAATGTGAAATATTATATATATATATATATATATATATATATATATATATACACACACACATATATATACATACTGGATACATACAGTAGAATAGTGATTATGGGGGTGGTGAAGAAGGCAAGGCAGAGGAAATGGAAACATGTAGGTCAAAGTATACACAGTTGCAGTATGTAGGATGAATAAATCTAGAGACCTAATGTACAACATGAGCATAGTTAACAATAGTATATTGGTATTGGTGAGTATTGTATTATATTTCATTGTTAGCTAGTAGATTTTAGATATTTTTACAATGAAAAAAGGTAACTATATGAGATGATGGATATGGTGATGTCATTGGTGTATTAAAACATCATGTTGTATACTTTAAATATAGACAATTAAAAATTAATAAGCCATAGACAACTGGGTAAATACACGTTGGGTTCTTTGAATGGTAAAGGAGGCTGTGACTGATTGTTGATAGGTACTGAATAGAACATGGTGCCCAGATCCACACAGTCAACACACAAGATGATCATTGGAGATCTTCAACTAATTTCATTATGTTAAGTACTGAAGCCTTGATGGTGGAAACTTGAGCACTGAGATTTCAATAATTAATAGTTAAGTGCCATTCATTGGTGAAATCCTTTTAAGACTGGCCAGATAAAACTACTGGAAGGAGAAGTTGTGATAATAATCACCTTTTCTTTGAGTAAATCTTGAATACCAGGTCAGAGGCCAGCAGTACCTTCTTTCAAGAGATATTGTGGTATGTTCACTACCTTTACTCACAGAGACAGCTCTACAGGTTTTCACTTTGTGCCTCTAACTGGGTCAGGGACTTGGGCTTATTCCAGTGTCACAGACAGTAGGAAATGGCATCTTTTCTATGCCTATAGTAGGAAAACTCAAAGCAAGAGGAGCCATCACAATGAACAGCTGTTATTTATTTATTTATTGTTGATTGAAATATTTATTCTAATTTTTAATTTTGGGGGGTACATACTAGGTATATATATTTATGGGACACATAACATATTTTGATACACACATGCAATACGTAATAATCACTTCAAGGTAAATGCAATATCCATCATCTCAAGCACTTAATCCTTCATGTTACAATCCAATTATACTATTGTAGTTATTTATGTTTTTAGCTTTCTTTTATTTATTTGTTTGTTTGTTTATTATTATACTTTAAGTTCTAGGGTACATGTGCACAACGTGCAGGTTTGTTACATATGTATACATGTGCCATGTTGGTGTGTTGTACCCATTAACTCATTATTTACATGAGGTATATCTCCTAATGCTATCTTTCCCCGCTCCCTCCACCCCACAACAGGCCCCAGTGTGTGATGTTCCCCTTCCTGTGTCCAAGTGTTCTCATTGTTCACTTCCTACCTATGAGTGAGAACATGTGGTGTTTGGTTTTCTGTTCTTGTGATAGTTTGCTGAGAATGATGGTTTCCAGCTGCATCCATGTCCCTACAAAGGACATGAACTCATCCTTTTCTATGGCTGTACAGTATTCTATGGTGTATATGTGCCACATTTTCTTAATCCAGTCTATCACTGATGGACATTTGGGTTGGTTCCAAGTCTTTGCTATTGTGAATAGTGTCACAGTAAACATACATGTGCATGTGTATTTATAGCAGCATGATTTATAATCCTTTGGGTATACACCCAGTAATGGGATGGCTGGGTCAAATGGTATTTCTAGTTCTAGATCCTTGAGGAATCGCCACACTGTCTTCCACAATGGTTGAACTAGTTTACAGTCCCCCCAACAATGTAAAAGTGTTCCTATTTCTCCACGTCCTCTCCAGCACCTGCTCTTTCCTGACTTTTTAATGATCGCCTTCTAACTGGTATAAGATGGTATCTCATTGTGGTTTTGATTTGCATTTCTCTGATGGCCAGTGATGGTGAGTGTTTTTTCATGTGTCTGTTGGCTGCATAAATGTCTTCCTTTGAGAAGTGTCTGTTCATATCCTTTGCCATTTTTTGATGGGGTTGCTTGTTTTTTTTCTTGTAAATTTGTTTAAGTTTTTTGTACATTCTGGATATTAGCCCTTTGTCAGATGAGTAGATTGCAAAAATTTTCTCCCATTCCATAGATTGCCTGTTCACTCTGATGGTAGTTTCTTTTGCTGTGCAGAAGCTCTTTAGTTTAATTAGATGCCATTTGTCAATTTTGGCTTTCATTGCCATTACTTTTGGTGTTTTAGACATGAAGTCCTTGCCCATGCCTGTGTCTTGAATGGTATTGCCTACGTTTTCTTCTAGGGTTTTTATGGTTTTAGGTCTAACATTTAAGTCTCTAATCCATCTTGAATTAATTTTTGTGTAAGGTGTAAGGAAGGGATCCAGTTTCAGCTTTCTACATATGGCTAGCCAGTTTTCCCAGCACCATTTATTAAATAGGGAATCCTTTCCCCATTTCTTGTTTTTGTCAGGTTTGTCAAAAGTCAGATGGTTGTAGATGTGTGGTATTATTTCTGAGGGCTCTACAGCTCCAGGCTACAGCTCCCAGTGTGAGCGACACAGAAGATGGGTGATTTCTGCATTTCCAATGGAGGTACCAGGTTCATCTCACTGGGGCGTGTCAGACAGTGGGTGCAGCCCACTGAGTGAGAGCCGAAGCAGGGCAAGGCATCACCTCACCCCGGAAGTGCAAGGGGTAAGGGAATTCCTTTTCCTAGCCAAGGGAAACCATGACACACAGCACCTGGAAAATCGGGTCACTCCCATCCTAATACTGCGCTTTTCCAGGGGTCTCAGCAAACAGCACACCAGGAGATTATATCCCGTGCTTGGCTTGGAGGGTCCCACACCCACAGAGCCTCCCTCATTGCTAGCACAGCAGTCTGAGATCTAACTGCAAGGTGGCAGCGAGGCTGGGGGAGGGGCGCCTGCCATTGCTGAGGCTTGAGTAGGTAAACAAAATAGCAGGAAGCTCGAGCTGGGTGAAGCCCACCACAGCTCAAGGAGGCCTGCCTGCCTCTGTACACTCCACATCTGGGTACAGGGCATAGCCAAACAAAATGCAGCAGAAACCTCTGCAGATTTAAATGTCCCTATCTGACAGCTTTGAAGAGAGTAGTGGTTCTCCCAGCATGGAGTTTGAGATCTGAGAATGGACAGACTGCCTCCTCAAGTGGGTCCCTGACGCTGAGTATTCTAACTGGGAAGCACCCCCCAGTAGGGGCAGACTGACACCTCACACAGTTGGGTACCCCTCTGAGACAAAGCTTCCAGAGGAACAATCAGGCAGCATTATTTGCTGTTCAGCAATATTCACTCTTCTGCAGCCTCCGCTGCTGATACCCAGGCAAACAAGATCTTGAGTGGACCTCCAGCAAACTCCAACAGACCTGCAGCTGAGGGTCCTGACTGTTAGAAGGAAAACTAACAAACAGAAAGGACATCCACACCAAAACCCTATCTATACATTACCATCATCAAAGACCAAAAGTAGATAAAACCACAAAGATGGGGAAAAAAACAGAGCAGAAAAGCTGAAAATTCTAAAAATCAGAGTGCCTCCCCCGCCTCCGCAAAGGAACACAGCTCCTCACCAGCAATGGAACAAAGCTGGACGGAGAATGACTTTGACAAGTTGAGAGAAGAAGGCTTCAGATGATCAAACTTCTCCAAGCTAAAGGAGGAAGTTTGAACCCATTGCAAAGAAGCTAAAAACCTTGAAAAAAGATTAGACAAATGGCTAACTAGAATAACCAATATAGAGAAGTCCTTAGATGACCTGATGGAGCTGAAAACCATGGCACAAGAACTACATGACAAATGCAAAAGCTTCGGTAACTGATTCGATCAACTGGAAGAAAGAGGATCAGTGATTGAAGATCAAATGAATGAAATGAAGTGAGAAGTTTAGAGATAAAAGAGTAAAAAGAAATGCACAAAGCCTCCAAGAAATATGGAGCTATGTGAAAAGAGCAAATCTACATCTGATTGGTGTACCTGAAAGTGACAGGGAGAATGGATCCAAGTTCGAAAACACTCTGCAGGTTATTATCCAGGAGAACTCCCCCAACCTAGCAAGGCAGGCCAACATTCAAATTCAGGAAATACAAAGAATGCCACAAAGATACTCCTCAAGAAGAGCAACCAAGACACATAATTGTCAGATTCACCAAAGTTGAAATGAAGGAAAAAATGTTAAGGTCAGCCAGAGAGAAAGGTCAGGTTATCCACAAAGGGAAGTTTATCAGACTAACAGCGGATTTCTCAGTAGAAACTTGACAAGTCAGAAGAGAGTGAGGGCCAATATTCAACATTTTTAAAGGAAAGAATTTTCAACCCAGAATTTCATATCCAGCCAAACTAAGTTTCATAAGTGAAGGAGGAATAAAATCCTTTACAGACAAGCAAATTCTCAGAGATTTTGTCACCACCAGGCCTACCCTACAAGAGCTCCTGAAGGAAGCACTAACCATGGAAAGGAACAACTGGTACCAGCCACTGCAAAAACATGCCGAATGTAAAGACCATCGATGCTAGGAAGAAACCGCATCAACTAACAAACAAAATAACCAGCTAACATCATAATGACAGGATCAAATTCACACATAACAATATGAACCATAAATGTAAATGGGCTAAATGCTCCAATTAAAAGACACAGACTGGCAAATTGGATAAAGAGTCAAGACCCATCAGTGTGCTGTATTCAGGAGACCCATCTCACATGCAGAGACACACATAGGCTCAAAATAAAGGGATGGAGGAAGATCCACCAAGCAAATGGAAAACAAAAAAAAGGCAGAGATTGCAATCCTAGTCTCTGATAAAACAGACTTTAAATCAACAAAGATGAAAAAAAGACAAAGAAGGCCATTACATAATGGCAAAGGGATCAATTCCACAAGAACAGCTAAGTATCCTAAATATTTTTACACACAATACAGGTGTACCCAGATTCATAAAGCAAGTCCTTAGAGACTTACAAAGAGACTTAGACTCCCATACAATAATAATGGGAGACTTTAACACTCCACTGTCAACATTAGACAGATCAACGAGACAGAAAGTTAACAAAGATATCCAGGAATTGAACTCAACTCTACACCAAGTAGACCTAATAGACATCTGCAGAACTCTCCACTCCAAATCAACAGAATACACATTCTTCTCAGCACCACATCGCACTTATTCCAAAATTCACCACATAGTTGGAAGTAAAGCATTCCTCAGCAAATGTAAAAGAACAGAAATTATAAGAAACTGTCTCTCAGACCACAGTGCAATCAAACTAGAATTCAGGATTAAGAAACTCACACTAAAATGCTCAACTACATGGAAACTGAACAACCTGCTCCTGAATGACTACTGGGTACATAAGGAAATGAAGGCAGAAATAAAGGTGTTCTTTGAAACCAATGAGAACAAAGATACAACACACCAGAATCTCTGGGACACATTTAAAGCAGTGTGTAGAGGGAAATTTATAGCACTAAATGCTCACAAGAGAAAGCAGGAAAGATCTAAAATTGATACCCTAACATCACAATTAAAAGAACTAGAGAAGCAAGAGCAAACACATTCAAAAGCTAGCAGAAGGCAAGAAATAACTAAGATCAGAGCAGAACTGAAGGAGGTAGAGACACGAAAAAAACCTTCAAAACAATCAATGAATCTGGGAGCTGATTTTTTGAAAAGAGCAACAAAATTGATAGATCACTAGCAAGACTAATAAAGAAGAAAAGAGAGAAGAATCAAATAGACACAATAAAAAATGATAAAGGGGATATCACCACCGACCCCACAGAAATACAAACTACCATCAGAGAATACTATAAACACCTCTATGCAAATAAACTAGAAAACCTAGAAGAAATGGATAAATTCCTGGACACATACACACTCCCAAGACTAAACCAGGAAGAAGTTGAATCCCAAATAGACCAATAACAGGCTCTGAAATTGAGGCAATAATTAATAGCCTACCAACCAATAAAAGTCCAGGACCAGATGGATTCACAGCCAAATTCTACAAGAGGTACAAGGAGGAGCTGGTACCATTCCTTCTGAAACTATTCCAATGAATAGAAAAGGAGGGAATTCTCCCTAACTCATTTTATGAGGCCAACATCATCCTGATACCAAAGCCTGGCAGAGACACAACAAAAAAAGAGAATTTTAGAACAATATTCCTGATGAATATCGACGCAAAAATCCTCAATAAAATACTGGCAAACCGAATCCAGCAGCACATCAAAAAGCTTACCCACCATGATCAAGTGGGCTTACTCCCTGGGATTAAGGCTGGTTCAACATATGCAAATCAATAAATGTAATCCAACATATGAACAGAACCAAAGACAAAAACCACATGATTATCTCAATAGATGCAGAAAAGGTCTTTGACAAAATTCAACAGCCCTTCATGCTAAAAACTCTCAATAAATTTGGTATTGATTGAATGTATCTCAAAATAATAAGATCTATTTATGACAAACCCACAGTCAATATCATACTGAATGGGCAAAAACTGGAAGCATTCCCTCTGAAAACTGGCACAAGACAGGGATGCCCTCTCTCACCACTCCTATTCAACATAGTGTTGGAAGTGCTGGCCAGGAAAATCAGGCAGGAGAAATAAAGGGTATTCATTTAGGAAAAGAGGAAGTCAAATCATCCCTGTTTGCAGATGACATGATTGCATATTTAGAAAACCCCATCATCTCAGCCCAAAATCTCCTTAAGCTGATAAGCAACTTCAGCAAAGTCTCAGGATACAAAATCAATGTGCAAAACTCACAAGCATTCTTACACACCAATAACAGACAAACAGAGAGCCGAATCATGAGTGAACTCCCATTCTCAATTGCTTCAAAAAGAATAAAATACCTAGGAATCCAACTTACAAGGGATGTGAAGGATCTCTTCAAGGATAACTGCTCAGTGAAATAAAAGAGGACACAAGCAATGGAAGAACATTCCATGCTCATAGATAGGAAGAATCAATGTCATGAAAATGGCCATATTGCCCAGGGTAATTTATAGATTCAATGCCATCCCCATTAAGCTACCAGTGACTTTCTTCACAGAATTGGAAAAAAACTACTTTAAAGTTTATATGGAGCCAAAAAAGAGCCCGCATTGCCAAGACAATCCTAAGCCAAAAGAACAAAGCTGGAGGCATCACGCTACCTGACTTCAAACTATACTACAAGGCTACAGTAACCAAAACAGCATGGTACTAGTACCAAAACAGAGATATAGACCAACGGAACAGAACAGAGCCCTCAGAAATATTGTAGTTATTTTTAAAGGTACAATTATTATTGACTATATTCACTCTGCTTTGCTATCAAATACTATGTCTTATTCATTCTTTCTATTATCTGTACCCATTAATCATCTCCACTCCCCTCACCTAACCCCCACTACTCTTCCCAGGTGATTATCCTCCTTCTATCTCCATGAGTTCAATTGTTTTAATTTTTAGCTCCCACAAGTAAGTGAGAACATGTGAAGTTTTTCTTCCTGTGCCTGGCTTCTTTCACTTAAAATTATGATCTCCATTTCCATCCATTCTCTTGCAAATGACTGAATCTTGTTTTGTTGTTGTTGTTGTTGTTTTCCATGTTATTGGGGTACAGGTGGTATTTGGTTACATGAGTAAGTTTTTTAGTGGTGATTTGTGAGATTCTCCACATTGTTTCCCATTGTGACTATACTAGTTTACATTCCCACCAGCAGTGTAGAGATGTTCGCTGATCACTGCATCCACCCCAACATATACTGTTTTTTGATATTTTGATTATGGCCATTCTTGCAGGAATAAGGTGGTATCACACTGTGGTTTTGATTTGCATTTCCCTGATCATTAGTGATATTGAGCATTTTTTCACGTGTTTGTTGGCCATTTGTATATCTTCTTTTGAGAATTGTCTATTCATGTCCTTAGCCTACTTTTTGATGGGATTGTTTGTTTTTCTTCTTACTGATTTGTTTGAATTCGTTGTAGATTCTGGATATTAGTCCTTGTTCAGATGTATAGATTGTGAAGATTTTTCTCCCACTCTGTGGGTTGTCTGTTTACTCTGCTGACTATTCCTTTTGCCATGCAAACGCTCTTTAGTTTAATTAGGTCCTAGCTATTTATCTTTGTTTTTATTGCATTTGCTTTGAGTTCTTGGTCATGAAATCTTTGCCTAAGCCAATGTCTAGAAGGGTTTTTCTCAGTGTTATCATCTAGATTTTTTATAGTTTCAGGTCTTAGGTTTAACTCCTTAATCCATTTTGAGTTGATTTTTGTATAAGGTGAGAGACGAGGATCCAGTTTCATTCTCCTACTTGTGGCTTTGTTGAAGATTAATTGACTGTAAATATTCAGGCTTATTTCTGGGTTCTCTATTCTGTTCCATTGGCCTATGTGCATATTTTTATACCAGTACCATGCTATTTTGGTAACTATGGCCTTATAGTATAGGTTGAAATCAGGTAGTGTGATGCCTCCAGAGTTGTTCATTTTGCTTAGTCTTGCTTTGGCTATGCGGGCTCCATATGAATTTTAGAATTGTTTTTTCTAACTCTGTGAAGAATGATGGTGCTATTTTGATGGGGATTGCATTGAATTTGTAAATTGCTTTTGCCAGTATGGTCATTTTCACTATATTGATTTTATCCATCCACGAGCATGGGATGTGTTTTCATTTGTTTGTGTCATCTATGTAAGAACAACTGTTCAATAAAGATTTTTGTAATAGTGACAGCTAGTGGCATCTGTTTGTCATGAAATGATTTTACTGACAATACCCTCTAGTATAAAAGAGGTAGTTCCTTTAAACTTGGATGGTTTGCCCAGAATGACAGTAATGTGGGCTGCTGTATCTAATAAAGCTAGAAAATGTTATCTATTTGTAGAGTTCCAATGAACCACCAGAGTCATACAGAGGCAATCGTCACCGGGTGGTGGTGGGACAAGGCACAGGGATTGCCTGAATCCCTATTTGAGAGGCCATGGTGATTACCAGTTTCAGGGGTCTGGGAATTAGCCAGAGGCATAATTAGTTGGATTTGGAGGAGTGGTCTCAAGAGATCCCAGATCTGTGGGCAAGTGATGAGGACTTTTTAACATAATTTTCTTTAGTTGTTGCAATTTGGGTGTGGCCTGTCTAGTAATTCTTCACGAGGCACACAGGGACCTCTAAATTGCCAATAAACAGGATGAACTACATCACCCAGAGGTAATGGGGTAATCTGAGAGCTGGAAAAGAAAGGGAGGGCTGAATAGTCCACTTGAGGGATTCCCGTGCACTAGGAGGCAAGGTTTGTTAGGTCAGAATTGTGAGTCAGGATGGACCGAACCCTCACATTGTGCCAGCAGACCAATTTCATTCATGGCACTTAGGATGGTATAGGACATGTGAACAAGGTTAAGCAACATGATCCTGTAGTTGGATGGGGGCACCTTCAAGACCTCTCAGGAGTTATGTCTTAAAATTAGCAATGTGTTTAGTCTTCCTTCTCTGAATATTCAAAGAAATAATAGACCCATTAAACCATACCAAATTCATGGAGGAGCATGCAGGTCTTCTCAATAGTTTTCCATTGGACTTCCTTAGCAGCAGTGACCACATGGAAGAGTCAGTCAGACTCTAAGCCTTGAAAATCAGTCAGTAAGGAAAGGGCTCTGGAGTTCTTAGTGGTGGTAGAAGTTTTGGGTTCCTTATTTGAGATTTCCATAACCTCCTCAAAAGTGTTGGTCTCTTTATCAAGCCTGCGCTTGTGTTTTGGATGCCCTTTACCCTCTTTGGGTAACTCTGGCTCCAAAATATTATATAAAAACTAAGCTTGAAAGCAAAAGGATCTTTAAGTGAATTATGCGTCTCAGGATCTTAAGTAATGTTGATGAGCAGCCTCATCTCTGGGGTGATGACAAAAGCTTCACGCCTGTGTTAAACACTCTCAGTAACTAACTGGCTCCTTTCTTTTTATCTTTTGAGAAAAAATTGAGAATAATTTGAATTCCTAGACTTGTGATTTTGGGGTTTCAGCTTTTAGTTCCTGATGATCTCTCATGCTTTTTCTGGTTCTTTTTGTTGTATCTATTGAAGGTGTGCAACTCTCACCTTTTCTGTTTAACAATAAGCAATCAGATAAGAAAAGGAAATGAACGGCATCCAAATAGAAAAGACAGAAGTAAAATTACTGCTGTTTGCAGGTGACATAATCCTATATGTAGAAAACAAACTCCAAAAAGAGGACTCAAAAAAAAATCTTTAGAACTGTGAAAGCTGCTGATGCCAAGACGAAATCACTTAAATCAAACCCAAATCGAAGTAGAGCCAGCAGATCATAAGGGAGGGGATCTCGTGCTTGTACATCTGAGATAACAACTATAACAAAGACACTTTGATGGTCCTTCTGCACATATGACTATGATAACAAATATTACAAGAACTATCTGACAGCACAAAAATTCTATGTATTTCTATGAAGACATCTCCCCAGCAACAGTGTCATCAACAAGTAACTGCTTGCTCCTGCAGTGAGCCTCTGTAACTAGTAAACTTTGATTTTTTTCATCATTCCCTTTTATTTTATCAGCTTTGTAAGAATTATATTTGACTCATGGATGTTCTCTGCCTGGCTTATTTCACTTAACATAATGACCTCTGGTTCTATCCATGTTGTTGCAAATGACAGGATCTCATTCTTACTTATGGCTGGATAGTACTCCATTGTGTCTAAGTATGGCATTTTGTTTATCCACTCATCTGTTGACACTTGGGTTGCTTCCAAATCTTGCCTATTGTGAACAGTTGCTACAACAAACATGGGAATGCAGATGAGTCTTTGATATACTGATTTATTTCTTTTGGGCATACATTCAGATGTGAGATTGCTGGATCCTATCATAGCTCTATTTTTGTTTTCTTGGGGAACCTCCAAACTGTTCTCCATAGTGATTGTACTAACTTACATTCCCACCAACAGTGTATGAGGGTTCCCTTTTCTTCATATCCTCACCAACAATTGTTCTTGCATGTCTTTTGTATAAAAGCAGGTCATTTGTAACTCTTCTTTTGAGAAATGTCTATTCAAATCTTTTGCACATTTTTAAAATTAGATTATTAGAGTTTTTACTATGGAGCTGTTTGAACTCCCTATATATTCTGGTTATTAATCCCTTGTCAGAGAGGTAGTTTGCAAATATTTTCTCTTATTCTGGGGGTTATCTCTTCATTGTGTCATTTCCTTTGCTGTGCAGAAGCTTTTTTTTTTTTGAGAGGGAGTCTGGCTCTGTCGCCCAGGCTGGAGTGCAGTGGCCGGATCTCAGCTCACTGCAAGCTCCGCCTCCCGGGTTCACGCCATTCTCCTGCCTCAGCCTCCCCAGTAGCTGGGACCACAGGCGCCCGCCACCTAGCCCGGCCAGTTTTTTGTGTTTTTTAGTAGAGACGGGGTTTCACCGTGTTAGCCAGGATGGTCTTGATCTTGTGACCTCGTGATCGGCATGATCCGCCCATCTGGGCTTCCCAAAATGCTGGGATTACAGGCTTGAGCCACCGTGCCCGGCCATGCAGAAGCTTTTTAACGTGATGTGATCCCATTTGTCTATTTTTGCTTTCATTGCTTGTGATTATGGGGTATTACTCAAGAAATCTTTGTCCAGACTGAAGCCTTGAAGAGTTTCCCCAATGTTTTCTTTTAGTAGTTTCATAGTTTGAGGTCTTAGATTTAAGTCTTTAATACATTTTGATTTGATATTTGAATATGATGAGAGATAAGGGTCTAGTTTCATTCTTTTGCATATGCATATACAGTTTCCCAGTATTGTATGAGTGTCTGAAGACACAGTCATTTCCCCAGTATATGTTCTTGACACTTTTTTTGCAAATAAATTCACTGTAGATTGTGGATTCGCTGTAGGTGTGTGGATTTGTTTCTGGGTTTTTTATTCTGTTTCATTGATCTATGTGTCTATTTTATACCAGTATCACACTGTTTTGGTTACTATAGCTCGTAGTATAATTTGAAGTCAGGTAATATGATTCTTCCAGTTTTATTATTTTTGCTCAGGATGCTATTCTGGGTCTTTTGCAGTTGCATTTTTGGATTGTTTTTTCTATTTCGGTGAAAAATGTTATTGGTATTTTGATAGGAATTGCATTGAATCTGTAGATTGCCTTGCAGAGTATGGACATTTTAACAATATTGATTCTTACAATCCATGAATATGGAATATCTTCCCATTTTCTGGTGTCCTCTCCAATTTCTCTCATCAATGTTTTATGGTTCATTGCAGAGATCTTTCACTTCTTTGGTTAATTCCTAGACATCTAATTTTATTTGTGGCTATTGTAAATGGGATTACTTTTTTCCACATTGTTCATTGTTGGTGTATAGAAATGCTACTGATTTTTATATGTTGATTTTGTATCCTGAAACTTTACTGCATTTACCAGTTCTAGTAGTTTTTTGATGGAGTTTTTAAGTTTTTCCAAATATAAGATTGTATCATCTGGAAACAAAGATAATTTGACTTCTTTTTTTTTTTCCGATTTGGGTGCCCTTTATTTCTTTCTCTTGTCTAATTGCTATAGTTATGACTTTCCTTGCTATATTGAATAACAGTGGTGAGTGTGGACATTCTTGTCATGTTCCAAATCTTAGAGGAAAGACTTTCAGTTATTCCCCATTCAGTTTGATATTAGTGTGGGTCTGTCATATATGGCTTTTATTATGTTGAGGTATGTTTCTTTTATACCTAGCATTCTGAGAGTGTTTCATCATAAAGAGATCTTGAATTTTACCAAATCCTTTTTCAGCATCAATTGAAATGATTATATGGTTGTTGTCCTTCATTCTGTTGATATGATGTGTCACATTGATTGATTTGTGTATGCTAAACCATTTGTACATTCCTGGGATAAATCCCGCTTGGTCATAATGAATAATCTTTTTAATGTAATGTTGAATTTGGTTTTCCTGGTATATTGTTGAAGATTTTTGCATCAACATTCATCAGAGATATTGGTTTGTAGTTTTATTTTGTAACGTTTCTTTGTCGGGTTTTGGAATTAGGGTAATACTGGCCTTGTAGAATGAGTTCGGAGGTATTTCCTCCTCCTATCTTTTGGAATAGTTTGAGTATAACTGGTATTAGTACTTCTCTATGCTTGGTAGAATTCAGCAGTGAAGCCATCAGGTCCAGGGCTTTTCTTTACTGACAGACGTTTGCTTGGTTGGTTGGTTGGTTGGTTGGTTGGTTGGTTGGTTGGTTGGGTTTTTGTTTTTGTTTTTGAGTTTCCATTGGCATGAAATACCTTTTTCTATCCCTTTATTTTCAGTCTATGTGTCTCTTTATAGGTGAAGTGTATTTCTTGTAGGTAACAGATTACTGAGTCTTGTTTTTCCATTCATTCAGCCAGTCTATGTCTTTTGATTGGAGAGCTTAGTCCATTTACATTCAATGTTACTGTTGATAAGCAGGGATTTACTCATGCCATTTTGTTAATTGTTTTCTGCTTTTTTTGTGTTATTCTCTTCTTTCTTGTCTTCTTTTAAGTGAAGGTAGTTTTCCCTGGTGGTATAATTTTATCTTGCTTTTTGTTTTTGTGTATATGTTGTATGTTTTTTTATTTGAGGTTACCATCAGGCTTGCAAATACTATCTGGTAACCCATTATTTTAAACTGATGACAGCTTAACACTTATTGCATAAACAAACAAACATGCAAAAAGAAAACTAATACAAACTCTACACTTTAATTTCATACTCCCACTTTTTAACTTTTTGTTGTTTCTCATTATGTCTTATTATATTTTCTATGACTTGAAAAGTTGTAGTTATTTTTCATTGGTTAATGATTTAGTTTTTCTACTTAAAAGTAATTTGCAACCACAGTTACAGTGTTATACTGTTCTGCATTTTTCTATTTGCTTACTATTACTAGTGAGTTTTGTACCTTAAGAGGATTTCTTTTTTCTTTTTCTTTTTCTTTCCTTTTTTCTTTTTTCTTTTCTTTTCTTTTTTTTTTGACGGAGTCTTGCTCTGTCGCCCAGGCTGGAGTGCAGTGGCGCCATCCCCGGTTCACTGCAAGCTCTGCCTCCTGGGTTCACACCGTTTTTCTGCCTCAGCCTCCTGAGTACCTGGGACTACAGGCGCCCGCCACCACGCCCGACTGTTTTTGTTTTTGTTTTTGTATTTTTAGTAGAGATGGGGTTTCACCGTGTTAGCCAGGATGGTCTTGATCTCCTGACCTCATGATCCAACCACTTCGGTCTCTCAAAGTGCTGGGATTACAGGTGTGAGACACGGTGCCCTGCCTACCTTAAGAGAATTTCTAATGTCCTTTGCTTTCTGATTGAAGTACTCCCCTTAGCGTTTCTTGTGGGACAGGTCTGGTGTTGATGAAATCCCTCAGCTTTGTTTGTCTGGAAAAGTCTTTATATCCTCTTCATGTTTGAAAAATATTTTTGGTGAATATACTATTCTAGGGTAAGTTGTTTTTTTTTTTTTTCCCCTTAAGCACTTTGAATATGTCATGTGATTCTTTTTTGGCCTGTAAGGTTTCCATGGAAAAGTCTGCTGCCAGACATATTGACACTCCGTTGTATGTTATTTGTTCTTTTCTTTTGCTGCTTTTTTCTTTATCTTTGACCTTTAGAAGTTTGATAATTAGATGCCTTGAGGCAGTCTTCTTTGGGGTGAATATACTTGGTGTTTGATATGGTTTGGCTGTGTTCCCACCAAAATCTCATCTTGAATTGAAACTCCCACAATTCCCACGTGTCACTGGAGAAACCTAGTGGGAGGTGATTGAATTATGGGGGTGGGTCTTTCCTGTGCTGTTCTCTTGATAGTGCATGAGTCTCATGAGATCTGATGGTTTTAAAAATGGGAGTTCCCCTGCACAAGCTCTCTCTTTTGCCTGCCACCATCCACGTAAGACATGACTTTCTCCTCCTTGCTCCTCCTTACCTCCCACCATGATTGTGAGGCCTCCCCAGCCACCTGGAACTGTAGGTCCATAAAACTTCTTTTTCTTCCCAGTCTTGGATATGTCTTTATCAGCAGCATGAAAACAGACGAATACAATGTTCTATAATCTTCTCATATATGGATATTGATATATTTCTCTAGGATTTCTCTATTATTATCCCTTTGAATAGGCTTTTTATTCCTTTCTCTCTCTCTACCTCCTCTTTAAGGCCAATAACTTAAATTTGCCCTTTTGAGGCTATTTTGTAGATCCTATAGGCATGCTTTATTATTTGTTATGCTTTTTTCTTTTATCTGTCTCCTCTGACAGTATTTTCAAATAGCTTGTCTTCAGGCTCACTAATTCTTTCTTCTGCCTGATCAATTCTGCTATTAAAAGACTCTGATGGATTCTTCAGTATGCCATTTGCATTTTTTTTTTCAGACAGAGTCTCACTCTCTCACCCAAGCTGGAGTGCAATGGCATGATCTTGGCTCACTGCAACCTCTGCCTCCTAGGTTGAAGCAATTCTCCTGCCTCAGTCTCCCAAGTAGCTGGGATTACAGGTGCTTGCTATCATGCCTGGCTAATTTTTTGTAATTTTTAGTAGAGATGGGGTTTTGCCATGTTGGACAGACTGGTCTCAAACTCCTGACCTCAGGTGATCCACCCGCCTTGACCTCCCAAAGTGCTGGGATTACAGATATGAGCCACTGTGGCCAGCCTGCCATTTGCAATTTTTTTTTTTTTTTTTTTTTTTTTTTGACGGAGCCTTGCTCTGTCTTCAGGCTGGCGTGTAGTGGCACGGTCTTGGCTCACTGCAACCTCCGACTCCTGATTCAAGTGATTTTCTCCTGCCTTAGCCTCCTGAGTAACTGGGTTTACAGGCACGTGCCATTACGCACAGCTATTTTTTGTATTTTTAGTAGAGACCGGGTTTCACCATGTTGGCCAGCATGGTGACCTCAGGTGATCCGCCCATCTCAGCCTCCCACAGTGCTGGGTTTACAGGCATTAGTCACTGTGGCAGCCATTTGCATTTTTTAGCTCCAGAATTTCTGCTAATAAATGTGATTTTAAAAAATTATTTCAATCTCTTTGTTAAATTTATCTGATAAAATTCTGAATTCCTTCTCTGTGTTACATTGAATTTCTTTGAGTTTCCTGAAAACAGCTATTTTGAATTCTGTCTGAAGGGTCACATATCTCTATTTCTTCAGGATTGGTCCTTGGTACCTTATCAAGTTAGTTTGGTGAGGTCATGTTTTCCTGGCTATCTTTATGTTTGTAAATATTCATCAGTGTCTGGGCATTGAAGAGTTAAGTATTTATTGTAGTCTTTGCAGTCTGGGCATGTTTGTGCCCATCCTGTTTGAGAAAGTTTTCCAGGTATTCAAAGGGACTTGGGCCCTAAGTCCAGTAATACTCTTGTTTATGAAGACTTGCAGAGGTACTGCCTTAGTGGTCTTGGATAATATCCAGAATAATTATCTATATTACCAGGCAGAGACTCTTGTTCTTTTCCCTTCCTTTCTCCCAAATAAACAGAATCTCTGTGTGTACTGAGCTGCCTGAAACTAAGGCGGTGGTAATGTAAGCCCTCTGTGGCCACCCATCACTGGGGCTGTACTGGGTCAGACCTTGATATGGTTTAGGTGTGTCCCCAACCAAATCACATCTTAAGTTGTAACTCCCATAATCCCCACATGTCATGGGAGGGATGCATTGGGAGGTAATTTGATCCTCGAGGTGGGTTTTCCCATGCCGTTCTCATGATAGTGAATAAGTTTCATGAGATCTGATGGTTTTATAAATGGGAGGTCCCCTGTACATGCTGTCTTGCCTGCCACCATATAAGATGTGGCTTTGCTCCTCTTTTGCCTTTCGACATGATTGTGAGGCCATTACTGGGTATATACCCAAATAATTATAAATCATTCTACTATAATGACACATGCACACGTATGTTTATTGCAGCACTATTTACAATAGCAAAGACTTGGAACCAACCCAAATGCCCATCAATTATTGAATTTAAAAAATGTGGCACATATACACCATGAAATACTATGCAGCCATAAAAAAGAATGAGTTCATGTTCTTTGCAGGGACACAGATGAAGCTGGAAGCCATCATTCTAGCAAAGTAACACAGGAACAGAAAACCAAACCCTGCATGTTCTCACTCATAAGTGGGAGCTGGACAATGAGAACACATGGACACAGGGAGAAGAACATCACACCCTGGGACCTGTTGGGAGGTAGGGGGCAAGGGGAGGGAGAGCATTAGGACAAATACCTAATGCATGTGGAGCTTAAAACCTAGATAACAGGTTGATAAGTGCAGCAAATCACCATGACACATGTATATCTTTGTAACAAACGTGCATGTTCTGCACATATATCCCAGAACTTAAAGTAAAATAAAGAAAAATAATTAAAATAAATGTGGTGTTCCTGTGAGGGTAATTAATGATGTAAGATTCTATTCTGCCATCTTGCTCCACCCTCTTCTAAACTTTGTTTTAAGACAGTTTACATAAACTTTTACCTTTAGTAACTTCTCCTTTGCATAATTAACCTCCTCACATATGCCTATGATCAATGATAGCATGCATATCCCACATTATAACCTCCTGCTTATTTCCAAATAAATGTTTTCTTTGGAGAGCCACTCTCTCTGATGTTACTTTAGGTTAACATAGTGGGGTGTCAGAAGTGAGATCCAAGCAAGCTCACCTTGCAAGAAATTGGCAGCCCCTGGAATTGTGTACAGTATCCACCTGAGCTTCTTAGGCTCTCTGCATCTGTTGAGTTGCCTTCTCACCTTAGTGAATCTCCTCTGGGATTCTTGAACTTCCTCCTTTTAATTAAGTTTTTTTCTTTATTTGGTATCTGATTGAGATAAGGCTGCTTTAGTAAAGGACCTTAAATCCCTCTTGGGACTATAAAGACTTTTATGTCTTTTCTGGTAAATCTCTTCTAGTATAAAGTTGGCTTATCTTTCTGGTAAGTACACTTGGTTTAAGTTTTGGTTACTTATGCATGTTTGTAAATTATTTTGTCCTTTTACTTTTCTTCTCTCTCTCCTCACATGTTTCTGAACATCTTTCAAAAGCGAAGATAAGCATATTAAGCTGATAAGATTTTGTTTTGGCACATGAGTGATTAATAAGAAATGAAATGAGATTCTTCAATTCTAAAGCATACAACACTTTCAGGAACTCCAACTGGTTATATGTTCAAACATTATGGCCCTTCTTAGTGCACATTTGTAACGCAATGAACAAATTTCACCAAAAATAACAGAGAATTCCCATGTCCATATCATCCAATCATTCAAACTTTTCAAAATTGTTTTTCTTAGCGCTATATTAGAAAATTATGTCTATAAAGTTAAACAGTCCAAATGAGATGCCCATTCTTAATTGTCATCCTGAGGCTTCAAAATGCATTTAGAACACAAGCATTACTTCACTGCAGAATACTGTCTCAAAGCTGACTGAGTCTCTTTCTTCTCCAAAGACTTCCTCTTCTCTTCCTACAACTCCTCCTCTTCTTTATTCTTCTCTGGCAGAACGTTTATTTTTTTCAAAACTTCTCAGGTACTAACACAATTCTCTTCACAGCCACCAACTCAGATTTTTATACGTGAAATTTCTAAGATGTTAAAATATGCTATTCTGGCATATTGACTATTTAAGTTAAAGACACTTGAGGGCTGGGTGTAGTGACTCGTGCCTGTAATCCCAGTACTTGGGAAGTCAAGGTGGGAGGATCACTTGGACCCAGGAGTTCAAGACCAGCCAGGGCAACATGGAGAGACCCTATCTCTATTAAAAAAAGAGAGAGAGAGACTTGAAAAATAGTAGGCACATAAAGATCACTTTGACCTTCATTCTTTTTTTAAAAAAGCAGAAGATAAACTTCCCATGTGGAAGTCAGCCTCCCTATACTGGAAGAAAAGGCACATCCTTATCTTCAAGAACAACACATATACACCTTATTAGAATAACACAACTTTTAGGCCTCCTAGTAGTATTTAGTCACATTTTTAGAGTTTACTATTCTTTGTCCAATCCAGCATATTAGTAACTGACTCTAACTGCTTCTTTGGGGCCTTTACTTCTTTATGTGCTCCCATGCTACATAAAATTTGTATTGAGTTTTTCTCCTGTTAATGTATCCTATGTTAATTTAATTTTTGGACCTAATTGTGACCCTAAAGGCTGGGACATTTCACTTACTCTAGAGCCTTCAGATGAGACTCAGGAGCCAGTTACAGAGGCTCATACTTGGCTCACTCTTTCTAGACTTTCTCCAAGCTACTCAGAAGACTGAAGCAGGGGGATCACTTGAGGCCAGGAATTCAAGATCAGCCTGAGCAACATAGTGAAACCCTATCTCTAAAAATACCAAAAACAATAAAAATAAAAAAGATGTGAACCTACGAAAAGTAAGAATTCAGCTTTCTTAAATCTTTATCTAGAATGCCTGGTTGAGAGAAAAAAAATGTTTAAAATTTTGTCTTTATTTTTCTAAATTTGGACTAAGAATAAAGAAATACATTTGTATAATTTTTTAAAATTTTAACTGTTATTAATATGATTTCAGGTGCCCATTAGTTATTGATCCACAGCCTCCCAGACATAGTCCTTGTTTTCCTTGTCTCTATTTTTTGTGTGATTTTTTTCTAAAGAAAAATTATAGTATACCTATTACCATATTGTAGCCCCGTTTATTGTCTTTGAGTTTTTGTTATTTTACAATCTGGACTAAATCTCAAACTCTTCTAGTTTTCTCTAATTTCTCACTACCATAGGTTTCCATGGCCATTCAATTTGTTTAGTTGGTTGCCTGTAAACCTAGATCCATAGCTGAGAACCATTATACAAACTTGAGTTATCATGTTGTGGTTGTATTATTCTTTTAAAACTTTGTACCTGTTGTTGGTCAAATTTCTACAGACATACAACACCTATCAGAATAATGTCAAGCACTTCAAAAGAATACTTCCAAAAACTATGGAATTGACAAAATTGAACTTGCCAGTGAACTCCAGGAAAACTTAGCCTGACAGCCACTCCTTATAGACCTCCTTGTTGCTCAAATGTGGCCAGAAGAATCTTGACATTGACTCAGAATTGTTAGCTATCATCCTTCCCTTCCAATGTGGGACCAGACCAACCAGGACAGGTCGATTCCAGCACTGAAGGACAATTAAAACCTAACTACAGATTGATTTAGCAGCAACACTTTCAGAGAAAGGTCTTGATCAAAAGGGGAAAATATAAAAGCTGCCTATGGCAAAATTGAGTCACTTATGTCACACCCAAGGCTGCAGAGCTGGCAGATCATGAAGGAGGGGCCTCATGCTTGTATGTCTGAGCTAAGAACTATTACCAAGACTCTCTAAAGGCCTTATGCACATATGCCCATGGTAACAACTATTATAAGAACTCTTTGAAAGCATAAAAAATTCCAGATAAATTGCTTCTATGAAGACATCTTCCCAACGGCAATTAGTGTTACCAATGAGTAATCACCAGTCCCTGCAATGGGCTTCTGTGACTGATCAACTTTGTTTTAAGACAGCTTGCATGAATTTCCCCTTTTTGCCTTAATAGCTTCTTCTTGTCCTAACATCTTTGAATATGCCTATGATCTGTTCTAGCAATTGTATCCCAGATTATAATTCCCTGCTCATTCCTGAATAAATGTATGTCTTTGAAGAGCCACTCTTTCTGTTGCTTTTAGGTAGACAAAACTTATAAATGAATTCAGTAAAGTTTCAGGATACAAAATTAATGTTAAAATATCACTTGGATTTCTTGCATCAATAACACACTATCTGAAAAAGAAATCAAGAAACAAACCTATTCATGAAAGCATTAAAAAGAATAAAATAGCTAGGAATACATTTAACCAAGGAAGTGAAACACCTACATACTGAAAAAATTCATAAATATCCAGTGTTTATGGATTAGGAGAATTAAAATTGTCAAAACGTCTATACTACCCAAAAAGGTCTACAGATTCAACACAATCTTTATCAAAATTCCAAATGCATTTTTTTGAGAAACAAGTCTAAAACTTTTATGGAATCATAAGAGACCTAGAGTAGTCAAAATAATCAAGAGAAAGAAAAACTTGGTTGGAGAAATCATACTTCTTGATTTCAAATTATATTATAAAGCAATAGTAATCAAAACAGTATGGTTCTGGCACAAAAACAGACACATAGCCCAATGAAACAGAATAAACAGTGCAGATATAAATTCAAAACTTATAGGTCAACTAATTTTCAACAAAGGCAGCTCTTCCTGATTGGTGCTTTTATCAGTATGTGGTACTAAAATCCATAGTTTCAGTACTGCACATTAAGATCACGAGTTTCTAGCTTTCATTTTTTTCTTTATTTATCTGAAGATATTTTCTGAGGAATTATTCCAAGTGTAGCAGAAATTGGCCCATGGTGTTTACTGCTGCCTGCTTTATGAGTATATTCTTGCTTAATAGAAGAATGATTAGAAATTTTGTCAGGTCTGTGATGTAATCCTGAATGCAGTAATATAGAAGTCCCTGTTGTAAATCAATGTAGTACTGCCTACTAGACAAAAATGTCTCCTACTTCTGTGAATATATCTGTTCTGTCCTTGCTGATTCTTGATGTTGAGGCTGTTCCTTGTGTGATGGCAAATGTATGAGATATTTGACATTCCTATTGCTAACATTGACAAATTATCAGTATATGACTGTCTTTTACAGAAATATTGCCTGAATTTAGAAGTACTGGCCTATCCTGACCCTGACCCATCCTTCCTCACTGGGCAGGGCCTCCCTGCAGGAACTCCACCAACTCCAGCCAGAGGCTCAGGAACAAAACCCTAATCTCCCAGGGCCTGAGTCCCTAAGGGGAGTGGTGGCCACAGTCTCTGCAGAGTAGCAGACTTAGCCTTTCCTGCTGGTAGTTCTGAGAAATCCAGGCAGCCCAGATGAGTGGGTTTCCCCTCAGCGAAGCATGCCCCCTCCACCAAGGGACAGTCAAAGTGCTTCATTAAATGGGTCCCATTCACCCTGCACCCAGCTGGGTGAGACCCTCCAACAGGGATTATCAGACACCCTATACAGAAGCAATCCTACTGGCATCAGGTTGGTGCCCCTTGAGGTCAGAGATCCCAGAAGAAGGAGAGGCACCATTTTTGCTGTTATCCAGCCTCCTTGAGTGACAACTCCAGGTGTGGGAGTGAACCAGATGAATAGGGCCTAAAGTGAACCCCCAGCAAATTGCAGCAGCCCTACAGAAAAGGGACCTGACCATTGAAAGAAAAACAAACAGAAAGCAACAACAACAGCATCAACAAAACAAAACATCTCCACAAAAACCCCATCCAATGGTCAGCAGCCTCAAAGATCAAAACTAGACGGACTTATGTAGATGGGAAACAATCAATGAAAAAATGCTGAAAACCCAGAGGCCAGAGTACCTCTTCTGCTCCAAACAATCACCACACCTCTCCAGCAAGGGCACAGAACTGGATGGAGGATGAGATGGATGAATTGACAAAGGTAGGCTTCAGAAGACGGTAATAAAAAAAACTTTGGTGAGCTAACGGAGCATGTTCTAATCCAATGCAAAGAAGCTAAGAACCTTGATAAAAGGTTAGAGGAGCTGCTAGCTAGAATAACCAGCTTAGAGGGGGACATAAATGACCTGACAGAGCTGAAAAACACAGCATGAGAACTTCGTGAAGCATACACGATTATCAGTAGCCAAATCGACTAAGCAGAAGAAAATATATCAGAATTTGAAGACCACTTTGAGTTGGAAACAAAACATACAGACAAGGTTAGAGAAAAAAGAATGACAAACAAGCGAACAAACAAAGCCTCCAAGAAATATGCAACTACGTAGAAAGACCAAATCTATGATTGATTGGAGTACCTGAAGAAGACAGGGAGAATGGGAACAAGCTGGAAAACACACTTCAGGATATTACCCGAAACAACTTCCCCAACCTAGCAAGATGGCCAACACAAATTCATGAAATACAGAGGACACCACCACTAAGATACTCTATGAGAAGGACAACCCCAAGACATATAATCATCAGATTCTCCAAGGGCAAAATGAAAGAAAAGGTGTTAAGGGCAGCCAGAGAGAAAGGCCAGGTCACCACCCACAAAGGGAAGCCCATCAGACTAATAGTGGACCTCTCAGCAGAAACTCTACACCCCAGAAGAGATTAAGGGTCAATATTCAACATTCTTAAAGAAAAGAATTTTCAACCCAGAATTTCATATCCCACCAAACTAAGCTTCATAAGCAGAGGAGAAATAAAATCCTTTTCAGACGAGCAGATGCTGAGGGATTTTGTCACCACTAGACCTGTCTTGCAAGGGCTCTTGAAGGAAGCACTAAATATAGAAAGGAAAATCTGGTACCTGTCACTGCAAAAATACGCCAAAATGTAGAGACCAATGACACTATGAAGAAACTGTATCAACTAGTGTGCAAAATAACAGATAGCATCACGATGACAGGATCAAACTCACACATAACAATACCTTAAATGTAAATGGGATAAATACCCCAGTTAAAAGACACAGACTGGCAAATTGGATAAAAAATCAAGACCCATCAGTGTGCTATATTCAGGAGATTCATCTCACGTGCAAAGACACACATAGGCTCAAAATAAAGGGATGAAGGAAAATTTACCAAGCAAATAAAAAGCAAAAAACAAACAAACAAACAAACAAGCAAAACCATGTGGTTCAATCCTAGTCCCTGACAAAACAGACTTTAAACCAACAAATTTCAAAAAAGACAAAGAAGGGCATTGCATAATGGCAAAGGGATCAATTCAATGAGAAGAGCTAACTATCCTAAATATACAGACATCAGATACAGGAGGATCCAGATTCATAAAACAAGTTCTTAGAGACCTACAAAGACACGTAGACTCCCACACAATAGTAGTGAGACACTTTAGCACCCCACTGTCAATGTTAGACAGATCAAAGGACAGGAGATTAACAAGAATATTCAGGACTTGAACTCAGCTCTGGATCAAGTGGACCTAATAGACATCTACAGAACTCTCCATCCCAAATCAACAGAATACACATTCCTATCAGTGCCACATAGCACTTATTCTAAAATCGACCACATAATTGGAAGTAAAACACTCCTCAGCAAGTGCAAAAGAACTAAATCATAACAAAGAGTCTCTCAGACCACAGTGCAATCAAATTAGAACTCGGGATTAAGGAACTCACTCAAAACCACATGATTACATGCAAATTGAAAAACCTGCTCCTAAATGACTTCTGGGTAAATAATGGAATTAAGGCAGAGATCAAGAAGTTCTTTGAAACCAATGAGAGCAAAGAAACAATGTACCGAAATCTCTGGGATACAGCTAAAACAGTGTGTAGAGAAAAACTTATAGCACTAAATACTCACATCAGAAAGCCAGAAATATCTCAAATTGACACCCTAACATCACTATTAGAAGAGCTAGAGAAACAAGAGCAAACTAATCCAAAAGCTAGCAAAAGACAAGAAATAACTAAGTGTAGAACAGAATTAAAGGAGATAGAGACACAAAAAACTCACCAAAAAATCACTGAATCCAGAAGCTGGTTTTTTTTGAAAAAATCAACAGAATAGATAGACTATTAGCTAGACTAATAAAGAAGAAAAGAGAGAAAAATTAAATGACAGAATAAAAAGTAATAAAGGAGATATCACCACTGACCCTAGAGAAACACAAACTACCATCAGAGAATACTATAAACATCTATATGCAAATAAACTAGAAAATCTAGGAAAAATGGATAAATTCCTGGACACATACAGCCTCCTAAGACTAAACCAGGAAGAAGTCAAATCCCTAAATAGATCAACAAAAAGTTCTGAAATTGAGGCAGCAATTAATAGCCTACCAACCAAAAAATATCCCAGGACCAGATGGATTCACAGCTGAATTCTACCAGAGGTACAAAGAGGTGATAATACCATTCCTTCTGAAACTATTCCAAACAATTGAAAAGGAGGTACTCCTCCCTAACTCATTTTATGAAGCCAGAATCATCCTGATATCAAAATCTGCCAGAAACACAACAACAACAAAAAAGAAAACTTTAGGCCAATATCCCTAATGAGCATCAACGTGAAAATTGTCAATAAAATACCTGCAGATCAAATCCAGCAGCACATCAAAGAACTTATCTATCATAATCAAGTAGGCTTCATGCCTGTGATGCAAGTCTGGGTCATCACATGCAAATAAATAAACGTAACCCATCACATAAACAGAACCAAAGACAAAACCACACGATTGTCTCAATAGATGCAGAAAAGGCCTTCAATAAAATTCACCATCCCTTTATGCTAAAAACTCTCAATAAACTAGGTATTGATGGAACATGTCTCAAAATAATAACAGCCATTTATGACAAACCCACAGCCAGTAGCATATTGAACGGGCAAAAGTTGCTTTCCCTTGGAAAACAATTACAAGACAAGGATGCCCTCTCTCACCACCCCTATTCAACATATTATTGGAAGTTCTGGCCAGAGCAATCAGGCGAGAGAAATAAATAAAGGGTATTCAAACAGAAAGAGAGGAAGTCAAATTGTCTCTGTTTGCAGATGACATGGTTATATATTTAGAAAACCCCATTATGTCAGCCCAAAACTCCTTAAGCTGATAAGCAACTTCAGCAAATTCTCAGGACACAAAATCAGTGTGCAAAAATCACAAGTATTCCTTGACACCAACAGTAGACAAGCAGAGAGACAAATCATGAATGAACTCCCACTCACAATTGCTACAAAGAGAAGTAAATACCTAGAAATACAGCTAACAAGGGATGTGAAGGACCTCTTCAAAGAGAACTACAAACCACTGCTCAAGGAAATGAGAGGACACAAACAAAAGGAAAAACATTCCATCCTCATGGATAGGAAGAATCAATATCATTAAAATGTCATATTGCCCAAAGTAATTTATAGATTCAATGGTATTGAATTGAATGCATCAAACTATCATTGATATTCTTCACAGAATTAGAAAAAAAAACTTCTTTGAATTTCATATGGAATCAAAGAAGACCCCATATAGCCAAGACAATCCTAAGCAAAAAGAACAAAGCTGGAGGTATCATACTACCTGACTTCAAACTATACTACAAGGCTACAATAACCAAAACAGCATGGTACTTGTACCAAAACTGACATATAGACCAATGGAACAAAACAGAGACCTCAGAAGTAATACCACACATCTAAAACCATCTGATCTTTGACAAAAAAAGAAGCAACGGGGAAAGAATCTCTTATTCAATACATGGGGTAAATGGTGCTGGAAAAACTGGCTAGCCATATGCAGAAACTGGACCCCTTCCTTACACCTTATACAAAAATTAACTCGAGATGGATTAAAGATTTAAATATAAACCCAAAACCATAAAAACCCTAGAAGAAAACCTAGGCAACACCATTCAGGACATAAGCTTGGGCAAGACTTCATGAATAAAACACCAAAAGCAGTTGCAACAAAAGCAAAAATCAACAAATGGGATCTAATTAAACTAAAGAGCTTCTGCACAGCCAAAGGAAGTATCATACCTGCAGAATGGGGGAAAAATTTTGCAATCTACCCATCTGACAAAGGTCTAATGTCCAGAATTTACAAGGAACTTAAACAAATTTTCAAGAAAAAAAAAACAAACAAACAATCCTATCGAAATGTGGGCAAAGGATATGAAAAGATACTTCTCAAAAGAAGACATTTATGTGGCCAAAAAAACAGAAAAAAAAGCTCAATATCACTGATCACTAGAGAAATACAAATCAAAACCGCAATGATATACAATCTCACACCAATCAGAATGGTGATTATTAAAATGTCAAGAAACAATAGATACTGGTGAAACTGTGGAGGGAATGTAAATTAGTTCAACCATTGTGGAAGACAGTATGGTGATTCCTCAAGGATCTAGAACCAGAAATACCATTTAACCCAACAATCCCATTACTGGGTATATAACCAAAGGAACATAAATCATTCTACCGTAAAGATACATGCACACATATGTTTGTTGCAGCACTATTTACAATAGAAAAGTCATGGAACCAACCCAAATGTCCATCAATGATAGACTGGATAAAGAAAATGTAGTACATACACACTGTGGAATACTATGCAGTCATAAAGAAGAATGAGATCATGTCCTTTGGAGTGACGTGGATGAAACTGGAAGACATCATCCTCAGCAAGATAACACAGGAAGAGAAAACCAAACACCACATGTTCTCACTCATAAGTGGGAGTTGAACAATGAGAACACATGGACACAGGGAGGGGAACAACACATCCCAGAGCCTGCTGAGGGATTGGGGGTGAGATGAGGGAATTTAGAGGATGAATCAATAGACGCAGCAAATCATCATGGCATGTGTACACCTACGTAACAAACCTGCACATTCTGCACATGTATCCCACAACTTAAAGTAAAATAAAATAAATTTACAAATTTTTAAGAAAAAAAATGTGTGATACCAGCTCAGGGGGGCATGCCCAAGATGGCCAAATAGGAATAGCTCCAGCCTCCAGCTCCCAGTGTGAACAACAAAGAAGACAGGTGATTTCTGCATTTTCAACTGAGGTACTGGTTTCATCTCACTGGGGCATGTCTGACAGTTGGTACTGGTCTATGGATGCAGCCAGACCAGTGAGAGCTGAAGCAGGGTGAGGCATCGTCTCACCTGGGAAGCGCAAGGGGGAAGGGAATTCCTTTTCCTAGCCAAAGGAAATTGAGACACACAGCACCTGGAAAATCGGGTAACTCCCACCCTAATACTGCCCATTACCAAGGGTCTTAGCAAATGGCACACCAGGAGATTATATCCCACACCTGGCTGGGAGGGTCCCATGCCCACAGAGCCTCCCTCATTGCTAGCACAGCAGTCTGAGATCTAACTGCAAGGTGGCAGTGAGGCTGGGGGAGGGGCGCCATCATTGCTGAGGCTTAAGTAGGTAAACAAAGCCACCTGGAAGCTCGAATTGAGTGGAGCCCATCGCAGCTCAAGAAGGCCTGCCTGCCTCTGTACACTCCACCTCTGGGGATAGGGCATAGCTAAACAGAAAGCTGCAGAAACCTCTGCAGAGGCAAATGTCCCTGTCTGACAGCTTTGAAGAGAGCAGTGGTTCTCCCAGCACGGAGGTTGAGATCTGAGAATGGACAGACTGCCTGCTCAAGTGGGTCCCTGACCCCTGAGTAGCCAAACTGGGAGACATCCCCCACTAGGTGCCGACTGACACCTCACACCTCACACGATTAGGTACACCCCTGAGATGAAGCTTCCAGAGCAAGAATCAGACAGCAACACTCGCTGTTCAGCATTCTGCAGCCTCCGCTGCTGATACCCAGGCAAAGAGGGTCTGGAGTGGACCTCAAGCAAACTCCAACAGACCTGCAGCTGAGGGTCCTGACTGTTAGAAGGAAAACTAACAAATAGAAAGGACAATCATACCAAAACCCCATCGGTACATCACCATCATCAAAGACCAAAGGCAGATAAAACCACGAAGATGGGGAAAAAGCAATGCAGAAAAGGTGGAAATTCAAAGTCAGAGTGCAACTCCCCCTCCAAAGGAACGCAGCTCAACGCCAGCAACAGAGCAAAGCTGGACAGAGAATGACTTTGACAAGTCGAGAGAAGAAGACTCCAGTTGATCAAACTTCTCAGAGCTAAAGGAGGAACTATGTAACCAGTGCAAAGAAACTAAAAACCTTGAAAAAAGAATGGATGAATAGATAACTAGAATAATCAATGCAGAGAAGACCTTAAAAGAACTGATAGAGATGAAAATCATGACACGAGAACTACGTGACAAATGCACAAGCTTCAGTAACCAACTCAATCAACTGGAAGAAAGAGTATCTAGAGATTGAAGATCAAATGAATGAAATGAAGCAAGAAGAGAAGTGTAGAGAAAAAAGAGTAAAAAGAAATGAACAAAGCCTCCAAGAAATATGGGATTATGTGAAAAGACCAAATCTATATCTGATTGGTGTGCCTAAAAGTGATGGGGAAAATGGAACCAAGTTGGAAAACACTCTTCAGGATATCATCCAGGAGAACTTCCCCAACCTAGTAAGGCAGGCCAACATTCAAGTTCAGGAAATACAGAGAACACCACAAAGATACTCCTCGAGAAGAACAACTCCAAGACATGTAATTGTCAGATTCACCAAAGTTGAAATGAAGGAAAACATGTTAAGGGCAGCCAGAGAGAAAGGTCGGGTTACCCACAAAGGGAAGCCCATCAGACTAATAGCAGACCTCTGGCAGAAACTTGACAAGCCAGAAGAGAGTAGGGGCCAATATTCAACATTCTTAAAGAAAAGAATTTTAAACCCAGAATTTCATATCCAGCCAAACTAAGTTTCATAAGTGAAGGAGAAATAAAATCCTTTACAGACAAGCAAATGCTGAGAGATTTTGTCACCACCAGACCTGCCCTACAAGAAATCCTGAAGGAAGCATAAACATAGAAAGGAACAACCGGTACCAGCCGTTGCAAAAACATGCCAAAATGTAAAGTCCACTGATGCTAGGAAGAAACTGCATCAACTAACGAGCAAAATAACCAGCTAATATCATAATGACAGGATCAAGTTCACAAGTAACAATATTAACCTTAAATGTAAATGGACTAAATTGTCAAATTAAAAGACAGAGACTGGCAAATTGGATAAAGAGTCAAGACCCATCAGTCTGCTGTATTCAGAAGACCCATCTCACATGCAGAGACACACATAGGCTCAAAATAAAGGGATGGAAGAAGATCTACCAAGCACATGGAAAACAAAAAAAAGCAGGGGTTGCAATCCTAGTCTCTGATAAAACAGACTTTAAACCATCAAAGATAAAAAGAGACAAAGAGGGCCATTACATAATGGTAAAAGGATCAATTCATCAGGAAGAGCTAACTCTCCTAAATATATATGCACCCAATACAGGAGCACCCAGATTCATAAAGCAAGTCCTTAGAGACTTACAAAGAGACTTAGACTCCCATACAATAATAATGGGAGATTTTAACACCCCACTGTCAACATTAGACAGATCAACAAGACAGAAAGTTAACAAAGATATCCAGGAATTGAACTCAACTCTGCACCAAGTGGACCTAATAGACATCTACAGAACTCTCCACTCCAAATCAACAGAATACACATTCTTTTCAGCACCACATCACACTTATTCCAAAATTCACCACATAGTTGGAAGTACAGCATTCCTCAGCAAATGTAAAAGAACAGAAATTATAAGAAACTGTCTCTCAGACCACAGTGCAATCAAACTAGAACTCAGGATTAAGAAACACACACTAAAATGTTCAACTACATGGAAACTGAACAACCTGCTCCTGAATGACTACTGGGTACATAAGGAAATGAAGGCAGAAATAAAGGTGTTCTTTGAAACCAATGAGAACAAAGATACAACATACCAGAATCTCTGGGACACATTTAAAGCAGTGTGTAGAGGGAAATTTATAGCACTAAATGCTCACAAGAGAAAGCAGGAAAGATCTAAAATTGATACCCTAACATCACAATTAAAAGAACTAGAGGAGCAAGAGCAAACACATTCAAAAGCTAGCAGAAGGCAAGAAATAACTAAGATCAGAGCAGAACTGAAGGAGGTAGAGACACGAAAAAAACCTTCAAAACAATCAATGAATCTGGGAGCTGATTTTTTGAAAAGAGCAACAAAATTGATAGATCACTAGCAAGACTAATAAAGAAGAAAAGAGAGAAGAATCAAATAGACACAATAAAAAATGATAAATGGGATATCACCACCGACCCCACAGAAATACAAACTACCATCAGAGAATACTATAAACACCTCTACACAAATAAACTAAAAACCCTAGAAGAAATGGATAAATTCCTGGACACATACACACTCCCAAGACTAAACCAGGAAGAAGTTGAATCCCTAAATAGACCAATAACAGGCTCTGAAATTGAGGCAATAATTAATAGCCTACCAACCAATAAAAGTCCAGGACCAGATGGATTCACAGCCGAATTCTACAAGAGGTACAAGGAGGAGCTGGTACCATTCCTTCTGAAACTATTCCCATCAATAGAAAAGGAGGGAATTCTCCCTAACTCATTTTAGGAGGCCAACAGCATCCTGATACCAAAGCCTGGCAGAGACACAACAAAAAAAGAGAATTTTAGAACAATATCCCTGATGAATATCGATGCAAAAATCCTCAATAAAATACTGGCAAACCGAATCCAGCAGCACATCAAAAAGCTTATCCACCATGATCAAGTGGGCTTACTCCCTGGGATTAAGGCTGGTTCAACTTATGCAAATTAATAAATGTAATCCAACATATGAACAGAACCAAAGACAAAAACCACATGATTATCTCAATAGATGCAGAAAAGGTCTTTGACAAAATTCAACAGCCCTTCATGCTAAAAACTCTCAATAAATTCGGTATTGATTGAACGTATCTTTAAATAATAAGAGCTATTTGTGACAAACCCACAGCCAATATCATACTGAATGGGCAAAAACTGGAAGCATTCCCTCTGAAAACTGGCACAAGACAGGGATGCCCTCTCTCACCACTCCTATTCAACATAGTGTTGGAAGTGCTGGCCAGGAAAATCAGGCAGGAGAAATAAAGGGTATTCATTTAGGAAAAGAGGAAGTCAAATCATCCCTGTTTGCAGATGACATGATTGCATATTTAGAAAACCCCATCATCTCAGCCCAAAATCTCCTTAAGCTGATAAGCAACTTCAGCAAAGTCTCAGGATACAAAATCAATGTGCAAAAATCACAAGCATTCTTACACACCAATGACAGACAAACAGAGAGCCAAATCATGAGTGAACTTCCATTCACAATAGCTTCAAAGAGAATAAAATATCTAGGAATCTAACTTACAAAGGATGTAAAGGACCTCTTCAAGGAGAACTACAAACCACTGCTCAGTGAAATAAAAGAGGACACAAACAAATGGAAGAACATACCATGCTCATGAATAGGAAAAATCAATATTGTGAAAATGGCCATACTGCCCAAGGTAATTTATAGATTCAATGCCATCCCCAGTAAGCTACCAATGACTTTCTTCACAGAATTGGAAAAAAACTGCTTTAAAGTTCATATGGAACCAAAAAAGAGCCCACATGGCCAAGACAATCCTAAGCCAAAAGAACAAAGCTGGAGGCATCACGCTACCTGACTTCAAACTATACTACAAGGCTACAGTAATCAAAACAGCATGGTACTAGTACCAAAACAGAGATATAGACCAATGAAACAGAAGAGAGCCCTCAGAAATAATACCACACATCTACAGCCATCTGATCTTTGACAAACCTGACAAAAACAAGAAATAAGGAAAGGATTCCCTATTTAATAAATGGTGCTGGGAAAATTGGCTAACCATAAGTAGAAAGCTGAAAGTGGATGCTTTCCTTACTCCTTATACAAAAATTAATTCAAGATGGATTACAGACTTAAACGTTAGACCTAAAACCATAAAAACCCTAGAAGAAAACCTAAGCAATACCATTCAGGACACAGACATGGGCAAGGACTTCATGTCTAAAACACCAAAAGCAACGGCAACAAAAGCCAAAATTGACAAACAGGATCTAATTAAATTAAAGAGCGTCTGCACAGCAAAAGAAACTACCATCAGAGTAAACAGGCAACCTACAGAATGGGAGAAAATGTTTGCAATCTATTCATCTGACAAAGGGCTAATATCCAGAACCCACAAAGAACTCAAACAAATTTACAAGAAAAAAACAAACAACCCCATCAAAAAGTGGGCAAAGGAAATGAACAGAGACATCTCAAAAGAAGACATTCATACAGCCAACAGACACATGAAAAAATGCTTATCATCACTCGCCATCAGAGAAATGCAAATCAAAACCACAATGAGATACCATCTCACATCAGTTAGAAGGGCAATCATTAAAAAATCAGGAAACAACAGGTGTTGGAGAGGATGTGGAGAAATAGGAACACTTTTACACTGTTGGTGGGACTGTAAACTAGTTCGACCATTGTGGAAAACAGTGTGGTGATTCATCAAGGATCTAGAACTAGAAATACTATTTGACCCAACCATCCCATTACTGGGTATGTACCCAAAGGATTATAAATCATGCTGCTATAAAGACACATGCACACATATGTTGATTGGAGCACTATTCACAATAGCAAAGACTTGGAATCAACCCAAATGTCCATCAGTGACAGACTGGATTAAGAAAATGTGGCAGATATACACAATGGAATACTATGCAACCATAAGAAAGGATGAGTTCATGTCCTTTGTAGGGACATGGATGCAGCTGGAAACCATCATTCTCAGCAAACTGTCGCAAGAACAGAAAACCAAACACCACGTGTTCTCACTCATAAGTGGGAACTGAACAATGAGATCACTTGGACACAGGAAGGGGAACATCACACACTGGGGCTTATTGTGGGGAGGGGAGATGGGGGAGGGATAGCATTAGGAGATAAACCTAATGTAAATGACAAGTTAATGGGTGCAGCACATCAACATGACACATGTATACATATGTAACAAATCTGCACGTTGTGCATATGTACCCTAGAGCTTAAAGTATAATAATAATTTTTAAAAAAAGAAAATATGGTACATAAACACCATGGAATACTATGCAGCTATGAAAAAGAATGAGTTTCTGTCCTTTACAGGGACATGGATGAAGCTGGAAGCCATCATCCTCAGCAAACTAACATAGAAACAAAAACCAAACACCACATGATCTCACTCATAAGTGGGAGTTGATCAATGAAAACACGTGGACACAGTAAGGGAAACAATGCACACCAGGGCCTGTTACAGGGTGGGGAGGGTGAGGGAACGGAACTTAAACGAGGGGTCAATAGGTGCAGCAAACCACCATGGCACACGTATACCTACCTGCATGTTCTACACATGTATTCTGACACTTAATTAAAAAAAAAAAGAAAGAAAAGAAGTAGTGGCCTAGGGAATGCCAACGTAGATCATTTCTGAAAACTTGGATTTATAGGCACATCTGTGATACTCTCTATTAAAATGGAATTCTGGACCAAAGATAAAGAAGTGGTGTCTCTGATAAATACCATCTATTTTTGGTTTATTAAATGACCGATTGGCCTTCCAGTTTCTGATCCTTTTCAACTTAACAGGTGTTTTCTCTAATATTTTTAGAAACTCATATTTTAGCTCATCTAATAATTCTGGAGTAACTGTAGAATCCACATATTACCACCAACGCTTTCCATCAATGAGCACAGGAATCTCTCAATTGGATCATTTGCAAGTCAAATGAATGTATACATGTGCTATCACTGTTGGTTTGTACTGAAGAGAGAAGGTTATGTGATGCAGACTGTTTTTAGCCATGAAATAAGATGTCTGTGTCAAATCCTTGCTTGCTTTTACTAACTTGGTACATTTTACCACATCTGGTTGTAGATGTTCAATGCTGATCTCAGAATCTGGTGTCTGTAGGGTTACGGCTTCAATTAAAACCAGTTCTTGAGTCTGTTGAAAGTAAGTACCACATCTAGTATCCAGCACTCTAGGGAGTGAAGACAAGCATGTGCTATTTTAATAACATGTTCAAGTTTTTGAGCCTGTTCCTCCCCTTTCACTGCCAAAAAATTACAGGTTGACAATATTATCCACACTCCTCACAGAATTATTTCTGTTTCCTCTAAAGAGAGCTGAGTTTTCATCTTCCTTTAGTGCAACACTAATACCCAGCACTCTTCCAAAGTTTCTGGTGAAATCCACTAATTCATTCACGTTACCTCCTCATCAGTCTGCAGACATTTTACTCCAAGGATTCCTATTGAATCTGGTGAAAGAATAGTACATGTAAACAATTGCAGTGTTTACTGTAAGCTGAGAGACATTGAGATGCTGTCCCACATCTTGGATGAGGTTGGCCATCTGCTGGCACTAGGAGATCTCTTTATCGACCTGCACTCCACAGTGGCTACTTGGCCTGTCATCCAGCTGTTCCCTAGTAAGAGCCAATGAGAAGAAGCTCCACGTCTGGCACCATGACACTTCCTCCTCCACCCACTCCCCACAAATTATATTTTTTTCTTTCCATTGGCATACAATAATTGTACACATTCATGGGGTACATAGTGATATTTCAATACATATAATGTATAGTGAGCAGATAAAGGTAATTAGCATATTCATCATCTTGAACATTTATTATTTCTTGAACATTCAGTTCTTGAACATCTTGAACATTCACTTTTTTTCATTCTAGTTATTTGAAACTATATAGTGTATTATTGTTAACTCTATAGTAATTCTACAGGGCTATAGAACTCTAGAATTGATTCCTCCTATCTAACTACAATTTCATATCTTTTAAGAAATTTTCCCTGTTTTCCTCTTTCCCTTACCTTTACCAACTGCTAGTATCTTCTGCTGTACTTTTCACTTCTATGAGATAAGCATTTTTAGCTTCCATTATATGAGTAAGAATATGCAGTGTTTTACTTTCTATTCCTAGATTACTTCACTTAATATAATGTCTTCTAGTTCCATACTTGTCATGGCAAATGATGGAATTTTATTCTTGTATGACTGAATAATATTTCATTGTGTGTATATATACCACATTTGCTTTATCCATTAATCTTTTGTTGGAAATCTAGGTTGATTTCATATATTGGTTATTGTGAATAGTGCCACAATAAACATGGGGGTGCAAATGTCTCTTCAATATTCTGATTTCCCTTCCTTTGGATAAATGCCCAGTAGTGAGATTGCTAGATCATGTGGTAGTTCTATTTGTAGTTGTTTGAGAAACCACCATACTGTTCTTCATGGAAGCTGTAGTAGTTCACATCCCCACCAATAGTGTATAAGAGTTCTATTTTTTTCTGCATCTTCACCAGCATTTGTTATTTTTTGTTTTTTTGGTAACAGCCATCCTAACTGGGGTGAGCTGATACCTCAGTGTATTTTTGTTTTTCTTTCCCTGAGATGGAGTCTCGCTCTGCCACCCAGGCTGGAGTGCAGTTTGGCACAATCTGAGCTCACTGTAGCCCCCGCCTCTTGGGTTCAAGTGATTCTCCTGTCTCAGTTTCCAAGTAGCTTGGACTACAGGCATGCACCATGATGCCCAGTTAATTTCTTTTTATATTTTTAGTAGAGATGAGGTTTCACCATGTTGGCCAGGCTGGTCATGAACTCCTGACCTCAGTGGATCCACCCTCCTTGACCTCCCAAAGTGCTGGGATTGCGGGCGGGAGCCGCGGGCGGGAGCCACCGCACCCAGCCCTCACTGTGGTTTTGAATTGCATTTCTCTGATGCTTAGTGATGTTGAGTATTTTTGTATATAGATTTATTAGCCATTTGTATGTCTTCTTTTGAGAAATGTCTGTTCATATTAGTTGTCCCCTTTTTATTGAATTGTTCCTTTGCTGTTGAGATATTTGAGTTTCTTGTGTATTCTGGATATTAATCCCCTATTGGGTGAGTAGTTTGAAAACATTTTCTCCCATTTTGTAGGCTGTTTTTTCTTTATGTTGATTATTTTCTTTGTTATACAGAACTTTTTAGTTTTATATAGCCCCATTTGTTTTTGCTTTTGTTGCCTATGTGTTTGAAGTCTTATTTATAAAATCTTTTCCCAGACCAGTGTCCTGAAGTGTTTCTACTATTGTTTTTTCTAGTGCTCTTATAGTTTGAGGTCTTAGATTTAGTTATTTGTCCTATTTGGAGCTCTTTTTTTTTTTTTTTTTTTTTTTTTGAGACGGAGTCTTGCTCTGTCGCCGGGGCTGGAGTGCAGTGGCCGGATCTGAGCTCACTGCAAGCTCTGCCTCCCGGGTTTAAGCCATTCTCCTGCCTCAGCCTCCCGAGTAGCTGGGACTACAGGCGCCCGCCACCTCGCCCGGCTAGTTTTTTTTTTTTTTTTTTTTGTATTTTTTAGTAGAGACGGGGTTTCACCGTGTTAGCCAGGATAGTCTGGATCTTCTGACCTGTGATCCGCCCCTCTCGGCCTCCCAAAGTGCTGGGATTACAGGCTTGACCACCGCACCCAGCCTGGAGCTCATTGTTGAATAGGGTGAGAAGTGGGAGTTTAGTTTCATTCTTCTGCACATAGATAACCAGTTTTCCCAGCACCATATATTAAAGAGACTATCCTTTCTCCAATGAGTGTTCTTGGTGCCTTTAATTCAAAATTCAAAAATCAATTGGCTGGAGATACACGGATTACTTTCTGAATTCTCCGTTCTGTTACATTAGCCTATGTATCTGTTTATATGCTGATACCATGCTCTTTTTTGTTGTTCTTGTTACTACAGCTTTGTAGTAAATTTTGAAGGCTGGTAGTGTGGCACCTACAGCTTTGTTCTTTTTGCTCAGTGTTCCTTTAGCTATTTGAGGTCTTTTGTGATTCCATACAATTTTTTTTTTTATTTTCTAATTATGTGAAGAATGTCATTAGTATTTTGATATGGATTGCATTGAATCTATAGATTGCTTTGGGTAGCATGGTCATTTTAACAGGATTAATTACTTTGATCCATGAGCATGGAATAAGTGTTTTGTAGTTTTCCTTGTAGAGGTCTTGTATCTGCTTGGTTACATTTATTTCTAGGTCTTTTTCTTTTGTAAATATTATATGTGAGATTTCCTTCTTGACTTCTTTTTCAAGTAGTTTGTTGTTCATGTATTGAAACATTACTGAGTTTTGTATATTTATTGTGTATTCTGCAAGATTACTGAATTCATTTATTACTTATAAGAGTTTTTTCATAAAGTCTGTAGGTTTTTCTATATATAAAATCATGCTCTCTGAAAACAAGGACATATTGATATCTTCCTTTCCAATTTGGATGCCCTTTATTTCTCTCTCTTGCCTAATTGCTCTGGCTAGGACTCCCAGGACTATGTTGAATAAAAATAGTGACAGTTGGCACCTTTGTCTTATTCCAGTGCTTAGAGCAAAAGCTCTCAGCTTTTCCCCATTTACTATGATGTTAGCTGTGGGTTTGTCACATGGCCTTTATTGTGTTGAGTTACTTTCCCTCTATACACAATTTATTGAGAGTTTTTATCATGAAGGGGTGTTGAATTTTATCAAATGCTTTTTTTAATTCTATTTCTGTGACAAATGTCTTTGGTATTTTGAAAGGGATCATATGGGTTGGTCATTCATTTTGTTGATATGATGTATCCTGTTTATTGATTTTCATATGCTGAACCATCTTTGCATCCATGGGATAAATCCCACTTGATCATAGTGCATTATCTTTTTTGATGTATTGTTGGAATCAGTTTGTTAGTACTTTCTCAAGGATTTTTGCATCTATGTTCATCGGGGCATTGGCCTGCAGTTTCCTTATTTTTATTGGGCCCTTGTATCTCACTGAGTTTCCTGAAGATTGCTATTTCAAATTCTTTTTCTGGCATTTTATATATTTCCTTATGATTGGGGTCTGTTATTGGAGAATTGTTACGTTACTTTGGAAGTGTCATGTTTCCTTTTTTCACATTTTACCTATTCCTATGTTGATAACTATGCATCTGATGAAACAGTCACCACTTCCAATTTTATGAAATAGGTTTTATAGAGAAATATTTATTTGTTTAGGTAGGTCTTGAGGTGTTGATTCTGTAAGGTGCACTGGCTTTGGTTCTAGGTGGATGTAGTAGTGTGGTCTCTGTGCGATTTCTTTAGCTGTAACCCGTGTTAGTGACATTTACAAGTGTCTCAGTGACCCATGCTGAAATGAGTGTGGCAATGGTGGTGTGGCTTTGCTAGGGGTGGACTCATTGGTCTGTTTCTCAGGTTAGGGGTGCATGCATGTACACAGCAGATTGGTCAACTTGATGTCTGGCTCACTGGGGTTGGAACCACGTGACTATTACTCTAGTCAGGGGCACCATGTGTGATTCCTCATCTGGCCTGGGGACATGTCTGCCAGGGATGGCCCTCAGGGCTGTTTCTCAGGCCCAGAACATGGGCACATAACTGCTTGGTGGCCTAGGGAAATATCTGCTGAAGGTGGCCCATGGGGCAATTTCGCAGGCCTGGGACATGGCCACATGCCTTTTTGGCAGGCCTGGGTGTGTATCTGTTGGGGTTGGCCCTTAGGGCTGTTTCTCAGGTCTGGGATGGAGGAGCCCATACTCAAAAAATATTGAAAGGGCTTAACTGCACAGGTGAATAGGCTGGTGTGAGACCTCGCTGTGTCTCCTTCCACAAGGTCAGTCCAGTAAGGGTGTAGCATCAGAGGGGGCTCCCCCAAAGCCTATCAGCAGACCTGGTAAGGGAGTTACCTCTCTCATCCTTAATCCACAGTACACAACTGCAAATGCAAAGATACACAAAGGAACCATGTGACTGAGTAAGAGCTTATCTACTGCTCATTGCTGTCAACTGCCATCTACTAAAACGCAGCCCAAATTACAAAGTCAAAAATCACTTTACTAAATTTACCCCCTATGAAACCAAGAACAAGAATTCTACAACAAAGAAAGACCCTGTACAGAGCCTTAGTCCTCAGAAAACTTCCAGAAATGAAGTCAACAGATGAAACTCAATTTATACCTCAATTAAAAGAGTATCAGCCCTCCCAGATGAGCAAGAATCAGCACAAGAACTCTGGCAATTTAAAAAGCCAGAGTGTTCCCTTACCTCCAAATGAGCCCACTGGCACCCCAGCAATGGTTCTTAACCAGTTTGAATCATCTGAAATGACAGACAAGGAATTCTGAACCTGGATGGCAAGGAAGTTCATTGAGATTGAGGAGAAAATTGAAACTCAATCCAAGGAAGCTAAGCAATCCAGTAAACCAATTCAAGGCTGACAGATAAAATTCCCATTTTAAGACTAACCCAAACTGAGCATGAGCTGAAATATTGGCTACAAGAATTTCATAATACAATTGGAAGTATTGACAGCATAATAGACCAAGCTGAGAAAAGAATCTCAGAGCTAAAGTATGAGTTATTTGAACCAGCACAGTCACACAAAAATAAAGAAAAATAAATAAGAAAAATGAAAAAATTATCTGATAAATATGGGATTATGTAAAGAGATCAAATGACTTAGCATCATTTCTGAGACAGAAAGAGAGAGAATAAGCTACATGGAAAATATATTTTAGGACATAGTTCATAAAAATTTCCCTGCTCTCACTAGAGAAGTCAATATGCAAATCTAAGAAATACAGAGAACCTCAGCCAGATACAAGATGACCATTCCCAAGGCCCATAGTCATTAGATTCACCAAGGTCAATACAAAACAAAAAAGTTTAAAAACAACTAGAGAGTATGGGGCAGGTCACCTACAGAAAAAAAATCCCATCAGGCTAGCAGCAGATTTCTCAGCAGAAATCTTACAAACCAGATAAGATTAGAGGTCTATTTTTAGTGTCCTTAAAGTAAAGAAATTCCAACCAAGAATTTCATGTCCTGCCAAACTAAACTTCATAAGTTAAAGAGAAGTAAAATCTTTCTGTAACAAGCACATGCTGAGGGAATACATTTCGACCAGACCAACTGTACAAGAGGTCCTTAAGGGAATACTAAATATGGATTCAAAAGAATGATACCTGCTATCACAGAAGCACACCTAAGCCCATAGCCCACAGGCACTATAAGGTAACTATGCAATCAAGTCTATATAACAATCAGCTAACAACACCATGATAGGATCAAAATCACACATATCAATACTAATCTTGAATGTGAATGGGCTAAATGTCTCACTTAAAAGATACAGACTGGCAATCTGGATTAAAAGACAAGACCCAACCATCTGTTGTTTTCAAGAGATCCATGTCACATGTGGCAATACCCACCAGCACAAAGTAAAAGGATGGAGTAAGATCTACCCTGAAAATAGAAAACAAACAAACAAAAACAGGAGTCATTATTTTTACATCAGATGAAACAGACTTTAATAAAAATTACAGACAATGAAGGGCTTACATAATGATAAAGGATACACTCCAACAAAAAGTTTAACTACCCTAAATATATATACATCCAATATTGGAGCACCCAGATTCATAAAGCAACTTCTTTTAGACCTACAAAAATACTTACACAACTACACAACAATAGTGGGAGACTTCAACACCCCACTGTCAGCATTAGATGGATCACATCAAAACAAAAATCTAAAATAGAAACTCTGAGGTTGGGCACAGTGGTTCACAGTTGTAATCTCAGCCCTTCAGAAGGCTGAGGTGGATGGATCATTTGAGCCCAGGAGTTTGAGACCAACCTGGACAACATAACAAATCATGTCTCTATAAAAAATACAAAAATTAGCAGGGCATGGTGGCATGCACCTGTAATCCCAGCTCTTCAGGAGGCTGAGGCAGGAGGATCAATTGAGCCTGGGAGGCCAAACCTTCAGTGAACTGTGATCAGGCCACTACACTACCGCCTGGGCAAAAGAGTGACACCCCAGCTCAAAAATAAATATATAAATAAATAAAATAAATAAATAAATAAGAAACTTTGGATTTAAACTCAACACTTGCCCAATTGGATCTAATAGACATATACAGAATACTCCACCCAAAAAACACAGAATATATAGTCTTCTCATCTGCACATTGAATATGTCTTAAGATTGACCACATGCCTGGTCAGAAAGCAAGCCTCAATAAATTCAAAAAAATTGAAATCATACAAAGCACACTCTCAGACCACAGTGCAATAAAAATAGAAATCAATGCCAAGAATATTTCTCAAAACTACACAAATACATGGAAATTAAACAACTTACTAATGAATTACTCATGGGGAAACATTAAAATTAAGAAAGAAATAAAAGATTATTTTGAATCAATGAAAATAAGGACACAACAATACAAAAATCTGCGGAATGCAGCCAAAGCTGTGGTAACAGGAAAGTTTATAGACCTAAACACCTTCATCAAGAAGTTAGAAAGGTCTCAAATTAGCAATCTAACTTTGCACCTAAAGGAAATATTAAAAAAAAAAAAAAAGAACAAACCAATCCCAAAACTAGCAGAAGAAAGGAAATAACTAAAATTAGATAATAATGTAATGAAATTAAGATGCAAAAATCCATACAAAAGATCAATGAAACCAACTGTTGGGTCTTGAAAAAATAAATAATATCAATAAACCCCTAACTAGACCAACAAAGAAAAAGAAAATCCAAATAAGCACAATCAGAAGTGACAAATGTGATATTATAATTTATCCCACAAAAATACAAAAGATCCTCAGAGAAACAATGAACCACTCTATGAAGACTAATTAGAAAATCTAGAGAAAATAAATAAATTCCTTGAGGCACACAATCTCCCAAGATTGAATCTGGAAGATATTGAAACCCTGATTAGACCAAAGTCAACCTTTGAAATTGAATCAGTAACAAAGAACATGACAACAACAACAAAAAGCCCCATACTGGATGGATCCACAACCAAATTCCATCAGATGTACAAAGAAGAACTGATACCAGTTATACTAAAACTATTTCAAAAGATTGAGGAGAAGGTCCTCCTCCCTAGTTTATTCTATGAAGCCAGCATCATTCTGATACCAAAATCTGGCAGAGATGCAATGAAAAAATAAAACTCTAGACCAACATCCTTCAGGAACATAGACACAAAAATCCTCATTAAAATACTAGTCAGTCAAATTCAGCAGCACATTAAAAAGTTAACCCAGCACAATAAAATGGCTTTATTCCTGGGACACAAGCTAGTTTAATATATACAAATCAATAAATGTCATTTACCACATAAACAGAATCAAAAACAAAAGCTACATGATCATCTCGATAGAAGCAGAGAAAGCTCTTGATAATATCCAACATCTCTTTATGATAAAAACCCTCAATAAACTAGACATTGACAGAACATACATCAAAACACTAAGAGCAGTCTATAACAAACCCACAGCCAACATTATCCTGAATGAGCAAAAGTTCAAATCATTCTCCTAGAGAACTGGAACAAGACAATGATGCCCAATCTCACCACTCCTATTTAACATATTACTGAAAGTCCTAGTCAGAGCAATCAGACAAAAGAAAGAAAGACAAAGCATCCAATTAGGAAAAGAAGAAGTCGAACTATCTCTCTTCACTGATATTATTATATACCTAGAAAATCCTAAAGACTCTACCAAAAAGCTTCTAGAATTGATAAACAACCTTAGTAAAGTTTCAGGATACAAAATCAATGTACAAAAATTAGTAGCATTCCTATATACCAACAACACCCAGACTGAGAGCCAAATCAAGGACAAAACTTCACTTGCAATAGCCACACAAAAAAGAAATACCTAGAAATACAGCTAACAAAGGGGGTGAAAGATCTCTAAAAGGAGAACTACAAAACACTCATGAAAGAAATCAGAGATAATGCAAATAAATGGAATAACATTTCATGCTCATAGATTGGAAGAATCAATATCATTAAAATGGCCATACTGCCCAAAGCAATTTACAGATTCAATGATATTCTTATTAAACTACCAATAAGATTCTTGACAAAATTAGAAAAAACTATTCTAAAATTTATATGGATCCACAAGAGCCTAAATAGACAAAGCAATCCTAAGCAAAAAGAGCAAAGCCAGAGATATAACATTACCTGATTTTAACTATAAATATAAAGCCACAGTTACCAAAACTGCTTGGTACTAGTACAAAAACAGACATAATGGGACAAAATAGAAAATGATAAATAATGCTGCACACCTACAGTTATCTGACCTTCAACAAGGCAAACGAAAACAAGCAAAGGGGAAGGGACTCCAAGTCAATAAATAGTGCTTGGATAACTGCTTAGCAGAAGATTGAAAATGGATCCATATCTTTTCCCTTTCACCAGATACAAAAATTAATTAAAAGTAGATTAAGAATTTAAATGTAAGACCTCAAACCATAAAAATCCTGAAGAAAATCTAGGAAATACTCTTTTCAACATCAGCATTGGGAAAGAATTTCTGGCTAAGTCCCCAAAAGCTATTGCAACAAAATAAAACAAAAAAGACAAGTGGAACTTAATTAAACTAAAGAGCCTTTTCACATAGAAAGAAACTATAAACAGAGTAAAAAGACAATCTGCAGAATGAGAGAAAATATTTGCAAGCTATGCATCCAATTAAGGTTTAATGTGTAGAATCTGTAAGGAACTTAACAACTGAGAAAAACAAATTAATCCCATTAGAAAGTGGGCAAAGGACATTAACAGACACCTCAAAAGTGGCCATGAAACATGAAAAAAATGCTCAGCATCACTAGCCACCAGAAAAAAAATGCAAATCAAAACCACAAGAGATACCATCTCACACCAGTAGAATAACTATTATTAAAGAGGCAAAAAATAACAGGTCTTGTTAAGGTTGCAGGGAAAAGGGAACACTTACACACTGCTGTTAGGAATGTATATTAGTTCAACCATTGTGGAAAGCAGTGTGGTGATTTTTCACAGAACATAAAACCATTGAATATAAAACCACAGAACATAAAACCAATGAATGCATTACCATTCAATGCAGCAATCACATTATTGGGCATATACCCAAAGGTATACATAAATTGTTCTACCATAAAGATACATGCACCCATATGTTAATTGCTGCAACATTCATAATAGCAAAGACATGGAATCGACCCAGATGCTCATCAATGGTAGACTGGATAAAGAAAATGTGGTAAAAGACATAGGGTGGGGTGAGATGGTGAAATAGAAGCCTCCACTGACAATCACCCTGTAGGAACACCATAAACAACCATCTACACAAAAAAAGCACCCTTCATAAGAACAAAAAATCAGGTGAGTACTCACAGTACTTGATTTTAACTTCCCGTCATTAAAGGCACTGAAGATGGTAAACAGGTAGTCTTGAATTGTCCATTCCACCCCTCCCCCACTCCTCCTGCAGAGGTCGCATGTCATGAAGAAAACTGTGCATGGGGGAGATAGAGAGTGCAGTAATCGAGACTTTGCATTCAACTAAGTGCTGCCCTGTCACAGGGGAAAGCAAAACCATGCTGACTTCAGCTGATACCTACCTATGGAGAAAGAACTTAAACCAGCTCTAGCCAGGGGGAAATCATCCATCCCAGGAGTCAGAACTTAAATTCTGGCAGGCCTCACCACCATGGACTGAAGTGCTCTGGGGCTGTAAATAAACTTAAAGGGCAGTCTATGGCACAAAAATTGCAATTCCTGGGCAAGTCGTACTGCAGAGAAAAACTCAAAGCCAGTGGACTTCTGGGGCATACGATTTACTGAGACACCAGAGAGAACAGCTAAAGTGCTTTCACTACTCATCCCCACAACCCAGGCAGCACAGCTCATGGCTCCAAAGAGAAGGGTCCAATTCAACAAGAAAAGCTAACTATCCTAAATATATATGCACCCAATACAAGAGCAGTCAGATTCATAGAGCAAATTCTTAGATACCTACAAAGAGACTTAGACTCCTACACAATAATAGTGGGGGATTTTAACACCCCACTATCAATATTAGACAGGTAATTGAGACAGAAACTTAACAAAGATATCAAGGCCCGAACTCAGCTCTGGATCAAGTGAACCTGACAGGTATCTACAGAACTCTTCACCCAAAAATGACAAAATATACATTCCTCTCATCACCACATGGCATTTACTCTAAAACTGATCACATAATCAGAAGTAAAACACTCCTCAGCAAATGCAAAAGAACTGAAATCATAACAAATAGTCCCTCAGACCACAGCACAATAAAATTAGAACTCAAAATTAAGAAATTCACTCAAAACCACACAACTACATGGAAATTGAGCAATCTGCTCCTGAATGACTATTGGGTAAACAATGAAATGAAGGTAGAAATCAAGTTCTTTGATACTAATAAGAACAAAGAGAAAACATATCAGAATCACTGGGACACAGCTAAAGCAGTGTTAAGGAGAAAATTTATAGCACTAAATGCCCATCACAAAGCTAAAAAGATCTCAAGTTAACAACCTAACATCACAACTAAAATAACTAGAGAACAAAGAGCAAACAAACCCAAAGCCAGCAGAAGTCAAGAAATAACCAAGATTAGAGTTCAACTGAACAAGATGGAGACACAAAAAGCCCTTCAAAAAAATCAACAAATCAAGGAGTTGTTTAATAAGTTTAAAAATTAATAAAATAGACTGCTAGCTAGACTAATAAAGAAGACAAGAGAGAATGATCAAATAAACACAATCAGAAATGATAAAGGGGATAGAACCACTGACCCCACAGAAATACAAACAACCATCAGAGAATGAAGTAAACACCTCTATGAACATAAACTAGAAAATCTAGGAGAAATGGATGAATTCCTGAACACAAACTCTCCCAAGACTGAACCAGGAAGAAATTTAATCCCTGCATAGACCAATAATGAGTTCTGAAGTTGAGGCAGTAATAAATAACCTGCCAACCAAAAAAGCCCAAGACCAGACAGATTCACAGCAGAATCTACCAGAGGTACAAAGAAGAGCTGGTAGTATTTCTTCTGAAACTATTCCAAAAACTTGAAAAGGAGTGACTCCTCCCTAACTCATTCTATGAGGTGAGCATCATCCTGATGTCAAAACCTGGCAAAGATATGACAACAGCAAAAGAAAACTTGAGGCCAATATCCCTGATGAATATTTACGCAAAAATCCTTAGTAAAATACTGGCAAACTTAATCCAGCAGTACATCAAAAGGGTTATCCACCATGATCAAATTGGCTTTATCCCTGGGATGCGAGGTTGGTTCAGTATACGCAAATTAATAAATGTGATTCATCACATTAACAGAACTAAAGAAAAAAAAACACATGACTGTTTCAACAGATGCAGAAAAGGCATTCAGTAACATTCAACATCCCTTCATGTTAAAACTCTCAATAAACTAGGTATTGAAGAAACATACCCCAAAATAACAAAAGTCATATATGCCAAACCCACAGCCAATATCATACTGAATGGGCAAAAGCTGGAAGCATTCCCCTTGAAAACTGGCACAAGATAAGGATGCCCTTTCTTACCACTGCTATTCAACATAGTATTGGAAGTTCCGCCCAGGACAATCAGGCAAGAGGAATAAATAAAAGTGTTCAAATAGAAAGAGAAGAAGTCAAATTATCTTTGTTTGCAGATGACATGACCTACATGATATGGTTTGGCTGTGTCTCCACCCAAATCTCATCTCGTAGCTCCCATAATTCCCACATGTTATGGGAGGGACCTGCTAGGAGATGACTGAATTATGGGGGCAGGTCTTTCCCATGCTGTTCTCCAGATAGTGAATGGGTCTCATGAGATCTGATGGTTTTAAAAAACGGCAGTTGCCCTGCACAAACTTTCTCTTTGCCTGCCACCATCCATGTAAGACATGACTTGCTCCTCCTTGCCTTCCACCATGATTGTAAGGTCTTTCCAGCCATGTGGAACTGTAAGTCCAATTAATACAGGAGTTATTAAGAAATAATTTTTAGGCAGCTAGAAAGGGTAAAGGTTCTTGGTGGAAATTTTCCTATGATAAGAACCTCCAAACCATTTATTTTCTAACAGAAAGGTGGCCTAAAGAGTTCGGCTGATAAGCTTTGATATGCAAATGCCAGCTATTAAAAACTGAGTTCACTCAATATGGTGATTCCTGCCTTCTTGTCACCAGGTGTGCCAAGTGTTGTGGCCACCTCCAGATAACACCATGTGTTCAGAATATCATGGTGGCCTGCATTTGCATATTAAAAGGCTAAGGTGGGAGGGCGAGGGTTTTCATGGGTTACATGAATGACACCCCTAGTCAAACCAATCCCCTGGGCCCTATGTAAATCAGACACTGCCTCCTCCAGCCTCCAACATAACCTACCGTTTTCCTGCCACACATGGGGTTCCCTCTCTTGGCTTGGAGCCCCCGTCCTTCTGTCTCTGTACAGGGGAGCTTCTTCATTCTTTCTTGCCTATTAAACAGTCTCCACTCCTTAAAACCACTCCACATGTGTCCATGCCATTTTATCTAAATCGGTGCAAGTTCAAGAGCCCTGGTATTCCTCTAGTCATTGGAGCTGTATCATTTTGATGCATTGGCTGGGAATTCATTCATCAGAGCAGTGAGTATTAGGTGTGAATCTTAACCTCAAATCTGTCCTTTACTCTTGAGCCTGTCTTCCTGCTATCTTGTTGCCAAACTTTCTCTTTCTGTCTGTGGTCTCTTATTCTCTCTGTATGAAATGTTTGGAAATTTTTACAGTTCAGGGAAACAGGAAAGATGGCAAATTGTGGCAGGTAGTAACTCAATAAGCATCTCTCTCTCTATGGTTTCTCTGTCAAGAACATGGTATTTCTAAGCCAACAGTGCCTAAATGAATTCATTAGTAAGGGGATTTTAAGTATGGAACTTAACCAGAACCATGTTTCTAAGGGTAAATGCTTTAGCATGGGCCATAATAAGTAGCCAGTCTAGCACACTGCCCCATTAAAGTAACCTTGCCCAAAAGTGACACGGTCTCTCTAGAGATCTGGTTTTCAGGGAGTCAGGCAGATCACACAGGTTTAGGAATTCAAAGGGGAATCACACAAGGCAGATAAACTAAGGCTGCATGGGTAAAGTGTGGTTAGTCCCATCACTTAGTCCATCCAGTCCCATGGCTTGGAGGACCACGACTTCAATCATGCCAGCACATTTAACATGGTGCTAGAATCCAGGAACCAGGGAGGGAAAACAGTTGGAGAATGCTCCCACAGTCTTCTTCTCTACCCTGGGTTGTATGGAAAGGAAGGAGACTAAGAGGACACTTTTATTCTCGATTCTTTTTCTGGATGGGTAACAGATTATCTTCAGCTTGCACCCCTCTGGAGTGTACTCTGAAACACTGTAACTTCCTTAACATCAGGACTTTGAAGAGAAAAGCAACTCATTTTCTTTTGCACAAGGACATGGTATGTTTACTAAATCTTTGCAAGCACTGTAAGATCAACCCAGCTCTTTTAGCAATCATATTAGGCAGACCTGGGGAAAATAGTTCCCCAAAAGTTAGGGAAGCAACTTTCTGGGGAGCCATCTAAAGATCCCCCTTATTTGGGGCCCCTTCAAGTTCCCTTCTCATTACAGAACCTTAGGCAAATAAAGCAAAACTTAGGCTGATTTTCTGGTGACTCCAGTAGGTATATAGAAGTTTTCCAAAATTTAATTCAGGTGGCAATATATCTCTTATAATATACCAAAAAGAAAGAAAGCAGATGGGGAAAGCAAAGAGAAAGCACGAACACCATTCCCAATTGAGAGAGAAGCAGTTCCCCTTAACAACCCTAACTGGAATCCCAATAACTCAGGAGATGAATGGAAAAGGAAGTACCTTTAATATGAATTCCAGAAGGCCTACAAAAAACCAGGGCCAACCTCTCAATTATTCTAAACTGTCTATAATAAACCAAAAGCCAGATGAGAATACTGTAGCCTTTATGGAAAGGCTGAGAGAGGCACTAATGGAGCACACCTCTTAACCCCTGATTCAGTTGAGGGACAGCTCATCCTGAAGGACAAGTTTATTACACAGGCAGCTCCTGATATTAGGAAGAAACGACAGAAGCAAGCTATAGGACCAAATAGCACCTTAGAAAACCTCCTGAAGGTGGCCATTACAGTCTTTTATAATAGGGACCAGGAGGAGACCCAAAAGAAAAAGAGAAAGCTCAGGAGAAGGACAAAGTCTCTGGCAGCAGCTTTGCAGGCCTGCAAAGTCCAGGACTCCCAAGGTGCATCCACCGGTTGATATCATCGTGACAGCCCAGGGCATTTTAAAAAAGAATGCCCAGATAGCAAGATGAAGCCACCTCAATGCTGTCCAGCCTGTAATGGAAACCACTGGAGATGGAACTGTCCCCAGAGATGGAGGTCACTGGGTGCAGGACCAGTCTCACAGATGATCCAGCAGAACTGATGGGTCCTGGGGCTCAAACCCCAGGTCCAGTAGCTCAAACTGCCATTATAACACAGGAGCACTGGGTGATTCTGGAAATTAAAGGAAGGGAAGTAACCCTCCTGCTAAACTCTAGAGCCAATCTCTCTCTTTTCTCCTCTATAATCAGGCCTCCACTCTTCCCACAGCACGACCATAAGGAGAATCTCAGGAATAACTCTAATCCAATATTTTTCTCAACCTTAGTTGCAGTTAGGAGGACTTATTGTTTACACATGCTTCGAAGCCATTGTCATGATAGCTTTACTAGTCAGAAAATCCTCCAAGTCAACCCTAGGAAATAATTTCACTGTTTACACTCTACATGATGTGGCAGAATCACTGTCCTCTAAGGGGAGCTCTTAGCAAACAGCCAGTAGAGCTAGAAGTACATAAGGCAGGATAAGTAGTAAGTCACTTTCTCCAAACACAGTGCTCAATTAGCTGGGCTAATAGCTCTTACAAGACCACATGAATTAAGCAAGGGAAAGAGAGTTAACATTTATACTAACTCCAAGTATGCTTTCTAAGTTCTCCATACTCATGCTGCTATTTAAAAGAAAAAATATTTTCTTACCACCAATGGATCTCCTATAAAATATCACCAGAAAATTAACAGGTTATTATCCTCAGTTTTTGTTCCATGACAGGTAGCAGGGATGCATTGTAAGGAACATCAAAAGGGAACCAATGAGGTAGCCAAAGAAAATAGATTAGGCTAACCAGGCAGCTAAGTTAAAGGCAAGGAAGCCTTAAGGCTTCAACACACTGCAAGCTCCTTCTAATCTAGGAAGGCTCCATAAGAGAAATTAAAGCTCAGTATTTCCCTGCAAAAATAAAATAGGCCACTTGTCGAGGGCATTCTTCCCAGCCATTAGAATGGCTACAGTCAAAGGATACCAAACTCCATTTGCCAGCCTCCAGCCAATGATAACTTAAAATCCTTCACCAAGCTTTTCACTTGGGAAAGGACAAAACTTATCAATGTGTTCAAAGGTTGTTTTCAGGCAGGAAATCTCCAAATTGGTTAAGCATGTAACCTCTCTACCTCACTTGCAACAGGAATTAGCACAACTGGCAGAAGTCCAACCCCAGGAAATAGAATAACCTTTATTTAATCCTGAAAATTTGGTATTAAGAAAAATTATCATCTCCATCTCCTTCCCTAAGCCAAGCTGGGAAGGGCCCTACACTGTTCTTCTTTCAACTCCCTAGGCAGTAAAAGTTACAGGAATCAACTCCTGGATATATCACACTCAAGTCAAAGCCCGAAGAGCTAAGGGAACAACCCCTGACGGCCCAGAGGAATGTCCTGAATATCAATGTTAAGAAATAGAAGATCTTAAGTTGAAAATTATAAAAGGTAAGTAACTGAGTGAGGTCTACTCATCTTATTCAGTCCCACTCCTACCTCACCAGATACCTTTTATTATTTCTACCCTTTCCTCTCAAAATTTGCCACTAAATAGTAAGACTTCTTTTTAATTCATATTTGCAGGGAGATTTAATTATACATGGAATTGCTTTTGTAACTTTGTAGATCCCCAAAGGGAAATGTTATATCTTGGCAAGTAAAGTTTTCAACAGAAATTATTTACTATGCCACTTTTGTGGTATAGTAGGATTAATAATTGCAAGAAAAATTTAGTAAAGGTTGTTTTGCTTATAGCAGGAGTAATAGTTATGGATAATAAGCAAGCATAAAAGTTTTGCTATCATTAAGTTTAATAAGACTTTTTATTGAAAATTATAATATAATGCACTCTAAATTATGGAAAGAAGGTTATAAAGAAAAAGATTTTATATAGGAAATGATTTTGTATGGTAGACACTTGTCCTAAAAGGAAATAACTGGTAGTTTAAAGGATGGATGTTTAGGACAAGTCAAAAAGTTTAAGTGTGTTGTTAGAGGGTCTGTGAAAGTCATAAAAGATTTTAATAATTAAAGGAAAGGAATTGTCAAGATTAACGCTAAAGATATTTTAGCGACCCAATAATGTATCTCTCCCAAGCATATTGCAAGTTATAAAAATGGCTAAGCCTAAAGTTATTCTCTAATGGTAAGCCAAGGAGAAATGTATGCTTTTCTCAAGGAAAATGTTACTTTTATGTTAACGTTTCTGGTAATGTACAGGGACATCTAGTGGAGGCAAACCGGTATTGCAATTCATTGGTGCAACTATACAGGTGTCAAATTCTACTGTCAGTTATGGCCTATGGGACACCCACTAGCAGCGGTCATCTTAATGCTCATATTCTAACCCTATATTTTAAACCTTCTTGTAAAATTTATCTCTTTTTGCCCAGAAGCAATAAAAATTCAAACAGTGCTGCAAGCAGAGCCATACATGGACATGCCATTCTTTCAAAAACTCTTAAATCAACCTAGGAGAAGGCCCGACTGCTGTTCCCCCACATGACACCCCTTTTCAGCAGGACGTAGCCAGAAAGAATCATCACCCAACACCCCCTAAAAGCAATTAGGTTTGCTTCTCTTGAGGGAGGGAATAAGACAGGAGTAATTAAGAAATAATTTTTAGGCAGGTAGAAAGGGAAAAGATCCTTGGTGGAAATTTTCCTGTAATAAGAAGTGACCTCCAAACGATTTCTTTTCTAACAGAAAGGCAGCTTAAAGAGCTAGGCTGGCAAGCTTTGATATGCAAATGCTAACCATTAAAAAACTGGGTTCACTCAATATGGCCATTCCTGCCTTTTTCTTCTTGTCACCAGATGTGCCAAGTGTCATGGCCACCTCCAGATAACACTATGTGTTCAAAACATCATGGGCCTCTGCATTTGCATATTAAAAGTCTGAGGTGGGAGGGCCAGGTTTTTCCACGGGCTACATAAATGACACACCTAGTCAAACCAATCCCCTGGGCCCTATGCAAATCAGGCACTGCCTCCTCACGCCTCCAATAGAACCGACAATTTTCCAACACAGGGTTCCCTCTCTTAGCTTGGAGATCCCCTCCTTCTGTCTCTGTACAGGGGAGCTGCTTTATTCTATCTTGCCTATTGAACACTCTCCACTCTTTAAAACCACTCCACGTGTGTCCGTGTCATTTTATCTAAATCAGTGCAAGACCAAGAACCCGGGGTGTTCCTCCAGTCATCAGAGCCATATCACAATTGAACTGCTTTCTTTTGTAAATGGCCCGGTCTGAGGTATGTCTTTATCAGTAGTGTGAAAATGGACTAATAAGTAAACCAGTACCAGTAGAGTGGGTTGTTGCTGAAAAGATACCTGAAAATGTGGCAGTGACTTTAGAACTGGGCAACAGGCAGAAGTTGGAACAGTTTGGAGGGCTCAGAAGAAGACAGAAAAATATGGGAAAGTCTGGAACTTTCTAGAGGCTTGTTGAATGGCTTTGACAAAAATCCTGGCAGTGATATGAACAATAAGGTCCAGGCTGAGGTGGTCTCAGGTGGAGATGAGAAACTTATTGGAAACTGGAGCAAAGGTGACTCTTGTTACATTTTAGCAAAGAGATTGACAGAATTTTGCCCCTCCCTTAGAGATCTGTAGAATTTTGAATTTGAGAGAGATGATTTAGGTTATCTGGCAGAAGAAATTTCTAAGCAGCAAAGCATTTCAGAGATGACTTGGGTACTGTTTAAGGCATTCAGATTTAAAAGGGAAAGAGAGCATTAAAGTTTGAAAAATTAGCAGCCTGACAATGCAATAGAAAAGAAAATCCCATTTTCTGAGGAGAAATTCAATCTCCTGCAAAAATTTGCGTAAGTAACAAGGAGCCAAATGTTAATCACTAAGACAATGGGAAAAATATCTCCAGGTCATGTCAGAGACCTTTGCGGCAGACCCCTCCATCACAGGTCCATTGGTTTAACAGGAAAAAAGTGGTTTCATAGACTGAGTCCAAGGTCCCTGTGCTGTGTGCAGCCTGGGGATTTGGTGCCCTGTGTCACAACCACTCCAGGCATGGCTGAATAAGGCTGATGCAGAGCTTGGGCCATGGCTTCACAGGGTGCAAGCCTCAAGCCTTGGCACCTTCCATGTGATGTTGAGCCTATGAGTGCACAGAAGTCAAAAATTGAGGTTTGAGAACCTCTGCCTAGGTTTCAGAAGATGTATGGGAATGCCTGGATGCCCAGGCAGAAGTTTGCTGTAGGGGTGGGGTCCTCATGGAGAACCTCTGCTAGGGCAGTGCAGAAGGGAAACGTGGGGTGGGAAATCCCACACAGAGTCCCTACTGGGGGACCACCTAGCGGAGCTGTGAGAAGAGGGCCACCGTCCTCCAGATCCCAGAATGCTAGATCCACTGACAGCTTGCACTGTGTGCCTGGAAAAGACGCAGACACTTAACACCAGCCCATGAAGGCAGCAGGGAGGGAGGCTGTACCCTGCAAAACCAGGGCTGGAGCTGTCCAAGACTATGGGAACCTACTTCTTGCATCAGTGTGACCTGGATGTGAGACGTGGAGTCAAAGGAGATCATTTTGGAGCTTTAAGATTTGACTGCCCTGCAGGATTTCAAACTTGCATGGGGCCTGTAGTCCCTTTGTTTTGACCAGTTTCTCCCATTTGGAATGCCTGTATCTACCCAATACCTGCACCCCCATTGTAACTAAAAAGCAAGTAACTTGCTTTTGATTTTACAGGCTCATAGGTGGAAGGGACTTGCCTTGTCTTGGATGAGACTTTGGACTGTGGGCTTTTGAGTTAATGACTTTGGGGGACTGTTGAGAAGGCATGATTGGTTTTGAAATGTGAAGATATGAGATTTGGGAGGGGTCGGGTGGAATGATATGGTTGGGCTCTGTGTTCCCACCCAAATCTCATCTTGTAGCTCCCATAATTCCCACATGTTGTGGAAGGGACCTGGTGGGAGATGATTGAATTATGGGGCAGGTCTTTCCCGTGTTGTTCTCATGATAGTAAATGGGTCTCATGAGGTCTAGTGGTTTTAAAAAATGAGAGTTGCCCTGCACAAGTTTTCTCTTTGCCTGCTGCCATCCATGTAAGACGTGACTCACTTCTCCTTGCCTTCTGCCATGATTGTGAGGCCTCCCCAGCCACGTGGAATTGCAAGTCCAATTAAACCTCTTTCTTTTGTAAATTGCCCAGTCTTGGGCATGTCTTTATCAGCAGCATGAAAACAGACTAATACACTATATCTAGAAAACCTTATAGTCTCAGCCCAAAAGCTTCTTAAGCTGATAAGCAACTTCAGCAATCTCAGGATACAAAGTCAATGTACAAAAATTGCCAGTGTTCCTATATGCCAACAACAGGCAAGCAGGAAGCCAAATCATGAATGAACTTCCATTCACAATTGCTACAAAAAGAATAAAATACCTAGGAATACAGTTAAAAGGGAAGTGAAGGACCTCTTCAAGGAAAACTACAAATCATTGCACAAAGAAATCAGAGAGGACATGAACAAATGGAAAAACATTCCAGGCTCATGGATAGGAGGAATTAATATTGTGAAAATGGCCATAATGCTTAAAGTAATTTATAGATTCAATACTATTCCTATCAAATTACTGATTACATTCTTCACAGAATTAGAAAAAAAGTATTTAAAAATTCACATGGAACAAACAAATAGCCCAAATAGCCAAAACAATCTTAAGCCAAAAAGAACAAAGCTGGAGGCATCATGTTATTCAACTTCAAACTATACTACAAGGCTACAGCAACCAGAAGAGCATGGTACTGGTACAAGAACAGACACACTGACCAATGGAACAAAATAGAGAATTCAGAAATAAGACCAAACACTTACTGCCATCTGATCTCGGACAAACCTGACAAAAATAAGCAATGGGGAAAGGGTGCCGTATTTAGTAAATAGTGCTGGGATAACTGGCTAGCCATATGCAGAAAATTGAAACTGGATCCCCTTCTTACACCATATACAAAAATTAACACAAGATGGATTAAAGACTTAAATGTAAAACCCAAAATTATAAAAGCTCTAAGAGTAAATATGGGCAATACAATTCAGGACATAGGCACGGGCAAAGATTTCATGACAAAAAATGCCAAAAGCAATTGTAACACAAGTAAAAACTGACAAATGGGATCTAATTAAATTTAAAAGCTCCTGCATAGCAAAAGAAACTATCACAGTGAACAGACAACCTACAGCATGGGAGAAAATTTTTGCAATCTGTTCATCTGACCAAAGTCTAATATCCAGAGCCTAAAAGGAAATTAAATAAATATACAAGAAAAAAATAAACCCATTAAGAAGTGGGCAAATGACTAGAACAGACACTTCTCAAAAGAAGATATACATGCAGCCAACAATCATATGAAAAAAAAGTCCAACATCATTGATCATTATTTGCAAACCAAAATCACAATGAGATACCATCTCATGCCAGTCAGAATGGTGATTATTGAAAAGTCAAAAGCAACAGATGCTGGTGAGGTTATGCAGAAAAAGGAAGCTTTAATGCTGTTGGTGGGAGTGTACATTAGTTTAACCATTGTGAAAGACAGTGTGGTGATTCCTCAAAGAAATAGAGGCAGAAATACCATTTGACCGAGCAATCATCCCATTACTGGGCATATACCCAAAGGAATATAAATCATTTGATTATAAAAATACATGCACATGTATGTTCATTGCAGCACTATTCACAATAGCAAAGACATGGTATCTACCCAAATGTCCGTTAATAATAGACTGAATAAAGAAAATGTGGTACATATATACCATGAAATACTATGCAGTCATAAAAAGGAATGAGTTTATGTCCTTTGCAGGAACATGGATGGAGCTGAAAACCATTATCCTCAGCAAACTAATGCAGGAATAGAAAACCAAACACTGCATGTTCTCACCTATAAGTGGGAACTGAATGATGAGAACACATGGAGACATAGAGGGGAACAACTCACACTGGGGTCTGTCTGGGTGGGGAGGGTTGGGGAAGGAAGAACATCAGGAAGAATAGCTAATGGATGCTGGACTTAATACCTGGGTGAAGGGATGATCTGTGCAGCAAACCACCATGGCACACATTGACCTGTGTAACAAACCTTCACATCCTGCCCCTATACCGCTGAACTTAAAATAAAAGTTGAAGAAAAAAAGAAAGAAAGAAAGTGTACATATGCACAATGGAGTGCTATTCAGCCATAAAAAATAATGAGATCTGTCATTTATCACAAAAGAATGAAACTGAAGGTCATTTTGTTAGGTGAAATAAGCTAGGCACAGAAAGACAAACTTCATGTTCTCACTTAAGTGTGGAAGCTAAAAATTAAAGCAATTGAGCTCACGGAGGTAGAGAGTAGAATAGTTACCAGAGGCTGGGAAGAGTAGGGGAGGTAAGGGTGGAGGTATAATGACTAATGAACACAAAATTAGTTAGAAAGAATAAATAATACCTAGTATTTGCTAGCACAACAGTGTGATTATTGTCAAAAATAATTTAGGCTGGGCACAGTGGCTCATGCCTGTAATCCCAGCACTTTGGGAGGTCGAGGTGGGCAGATCACAAGGTCAGGAGTTCGAGACCAGCCTGGCCAACATGGTGAAATCCTGTCTCTACTAAAAATACAAAAATGAGCCAGGCGTGGTGGCAGGCACCTGTAATCCCAGCTACTCGGGAGGCTGAGGCAGGAGAATCACTTGAAATGGGGAGACGGAGATTGCAGTGAGCCAAGATCATGCCACTGCACTCCAGCCTGGATAACAAGAGTGAGACTCCATCTCAAAAAAGTAATAAATAATAATAATAATTTAAATTCTACATTTAAAAATAATGCAGAGTATATAGAATTGGATTATTTGTAACACAAAGGTACTGCATTTACCCTGATGTGATTAGTATGCATTTCATGCCTATATAAAAATATTTCAAGTAACATACAAATGTCTACACCTACTATGTACCCACAAAAATTATAAATAAAAATAAACTTAAAAAGTTAAGCACACATACAAAGAAAATGTGGTACATATACACCATGGAATACTATGCTGACATAAATAGTATGAAATCATGTCTTTTGCAACAACATGGATGCAGCTGGAGGCCATTATTCTAAGCAAAGTAATGCAGAACGAGAAAACCAAATACCACATCCTCTCACTTATAAGTGGGAACTAAGCATTGTGCACACATGGACATAAATATAGGAGTACTGTGGACTACCAAAGGGTGAAGGGTGGGAGGTGGGTTAAAAAACTATGTATCAAGTACTATGTTCATTGCCAGAATGTCAAGATCAATATCCACACTCTGAACCTCATTATCACACAATATTTTTATGTAACAAATCTGCACACGTATCTCCTATATCTAAAATAAAAGTTGAAAAATGTTAAGAACTACTAGGAAACCTATTTCAACATTATACTAAAAAGATCATTCACCTTAATCAAATGGGATTCATCCCAGACATGTAAGGATGGCTCAACATACACAAATCAATAAACTTGATGCATCTCAAAAATGAAATCAAGGGCAAAAACTATATCATTATTTCAAAAGACTCAGAAAAAGCACTTGATGAAATTCAACATCTTTCATGATAAAAACTCTGAACGCATTAAGTTAAAGATTCCACGGGGTGGGGTTGGGGGGACACTATTAGGGCTAACAAATTCAGTAAAGTTGAAGGGTACACAATCAACATACAAAAATTAGTAGTATTTCTATATGCTAATAGTGCATTATCTGAAAAATAAATTATGAAAACAATCCCACTTTTAATAGTTACCCCAAAATACCTAGTAATAAATTTAACCAAGGAGGTTAAGATACCTACAATGAAAAAGATAAAACATTGATGAAAGGCATTGAGAAGGATACAAATAAATGGAAAGATACAGCATGTTCATGGTTGGAAAAATATTTTTAAAATATCCATACTATCCAAAGTGATCTACAGATTTAATGCAATGTGTATAAAAATACCAATTACATTCTTCACAGAAATTTTAAAAATGTAAAATGTATATGGGACTATAAAAGACCACAAATTGTCAAAATGATCTTAAACAAAAAATACAAAGTCGAGGGCAAAATCTCAAAATATTCTACAAAACTATAGTAATTAAAATAGCATGATACTAGCATATAAACAGACACATGACCACTGGGACAGAATAGAGAACCCAGAAATAAATCCATGCATTCACAGTCAAATAATTTTTGACAAAGGCATCAATAACACACATTGGGGAGAGGGACAGCCTCTTTAATAAATAGTGCTAAGAAAACTGAAGATCTACGTGTAGAAAAATGAAACTAGATGCCTAGCTCTAACTTCATATGAAAAAAGAATTCAAATGTAAAACCAAAAACTATGAAAATACTAGAAGGAAACATAAGGGAATTGCTTCATGACATTGGTCTGGGCAATAATTTTTTTTGGATAAGAACTCAAAATCACTGGCAAAAGCAAAAATAGACAAATGGGATCATACACTAAAAAACTTCTGCACAGCAAAGAAAAAAAATCAACAGAGTGAAGAGACAACCTATAGAATGAGAGAAAATATTTGCAAAGCAAGTTAGTAACTAAAAAACAAAAATCTTGTTACATATGGGCAAAAGATCTGAATAAATATTTCTCAAAAGAAGCACACAAATTGCTAATAGGTTTATTCTTTACGTGTTCAACATCACTATCATCAGAGAAATGCAAAACAATATCAAAAATCACAGTGAGTGTCACCTCACCCCACTTAGAATGGCTAACCAAAAAAACCCACCAAATGCTGGCAAGGATGTGGAGAAAGGACGCACCGTTGGTGGAAACATATCTTAGTACAGCCATTATGAACCACAGTATGGAAGTTCCTAAAAACCACAAATCAAACTACCATATGATCCAGCAATCCCCCTTTTGAGTCACATCCAGAGGAAATGAAATCAGTATGTCAAAAAAAAAAAAAAAAAAAATCTGTAATCTCATGTTTACTGTAGCATTATTCTCAATAGCCAAGATATGTAATAAACCTAAGTGTCCATCAGTGAATAAATGGGTACAAAAAATGTGGTAGTTACACACAGATAAATACTATTTGGCCATAAAAAAAAATAAAATGTTATTTGCAACAACATGGATGAACCTGAAGCCATTATATTAAATGAAATGAGCCAAGCATAGAAGGACAAATACCACATGTTCTCACTCGTATGTGGAATTGAAAAAAGTTGATATTGTACGAGTAGAGAGTAGAATAGTAGTTACTCCGGTCTTGGGAGTGTGAGAGAGGAGGATGAGAAGGGGCTGGTAAATGCATAGAAAGTTGCAGTTAGGTGGAATAAGTTCTAGAGTCCCATTGAACGGTAGGGTGAATATAGTTAACAACATACTGTATATTAAAAATTGCTAGAAGAATTTTTTTTTTTTTTTTGGAGACGGAATCTCCCTCTTTTTGCCCAGGCTGGAGTGCAGTGGCGCGATCTCGGCTCACCGCAACCTCTGCCTCCCGGGATCAAGGGATTTTCCTACTCAGCCTCTAGAGTAGCTGGAATTACAGGCATGCACAACCATACCCAGCTAATTTTGGGGTTTTGGTAGAGATGGGGTTTTTCCATGTTGATTAGGCTGATCTCAAACTTCTGACCTCAAGTGATCCGCCGGCCTCGGGCCTCCCGAAGTGCTGGGATTACAGGTATGAGCCACCGCGACTGGCCGATGATTTTTAAATATTTCACCACAAAGAAATGGCAAATGTTTCAGGTGAGGAAATATGCAATTAATCTGATTTTATCGTTACACAATGTATGCATGTATCAAAACATCACACTTTATTCCATAAATATGTACAATTATTATCAATTAAAAATAAAATAAAACTTTAAAAAGATGTGGCTAGAATAGAAACTCCTTGGTACTCTTTCCCTAGAGGGAAACTTTAGAGGAAAAACTTCACATAAATTGAATCATACAACTATATTATCTCTTGCTTGTTTAACTCAAAATTACTTTGTTAGGTTCACCCTTGTGGTTCCATGTAGCTGTAATTTGTTTTCATTTCTATATAAAAAATTCCATTGTGCAAATTATTGGTAGTATTGGATGGTTTTAAATTTTTTGTTGTTTTATTGTGAGCATTCCTATATCCATGTATGTGTGCAGCACACATATATCCTGCTGCACATGTACATGAGTTTCTCTACATATACAGCTAGGAATAAAATTGCTCAGGTTTAAAATATACATATGTTCAGCTTTACTAAATAATGTCAAACAATTTTTCAAAGTGTTTATACCAATTTCTACTGTGCCAGCAGTGAAAGAATTCTTGTTATTCCACATTACCAACCCTGATATTGTCAGACTTATAATTTTTTAATCCATTGATGTGTAATAATATCTCATTATGGTTTTAACTTTCAAATCTCTGATTACTAATGAGGATGAGCACTTTTAATGCATTTTTGGCCGTTTAAATTCCTATTTTATAAAATGTTCGTTTTTTCTGTTTCTTTCTATTGAGTAGTCTGTATATTTAAAATTGATTTGTAGAAATTCTATGTCAGTGTCATTTGTCAGATATGTGTTGCAGTCTACAGTCATACCACCCTGAACACACCTGACCTTGTCTGACCTAGGAAGCTAAGCAGGGTTGGGCCTCGTTAATCCTTGAACAAGAGATATGTGTTACAAATATATTTTATCATTTCACAACTTACCTTTTTCTTAAATATGTCTTTTAATGAAGTATGTACTTAAAATTAATGTAGTTGACTATATCAGTCTTTTCCTTTATAGTTAATGCCGTTTGTGTGTTATGCAGTAAATTCTTTCCTACCCTGAGGTCTTGAGGATAGTCTTCTATGTTATCTTCTAAAATGTTTGTAGTTATTTTTTCACAGGACTTGGTGAAACCCAAAATTGTATTTTTTTGTATAGTGCGAAGGAAATGTAAATTTCCAAATTATCTATATGAATACTCATCTGCTGTAAAATAATTTATTGAATAAAGAATATTTTTACAGTATTCTGCAATGCCTCCTCCAGCATGCAGCACTAATCCATGTGTTCACATGTCAAATTATAGATCTCTATTTTTTCTTTTGGTCTGTTTTGTTTATTCCTATTTTAATAACACTGCCTTAAATACATAGCTTCATTTAAAATTTTGATATCTGAAATAGCAGATACTAATACATCTTGTTTTTCTTTTTCAAAACATCTTAGTTATTCCTAACTCTTTGTACTTTTACATATATTTTTGGCAAGTTCACAACATACTCTTGACATTTTTATTTGGATAATATTAGCTCTACAAATCAATGGAAGAGGGTCATTGTTTTTACAACATTGTGTCTTCCAATTCAACATGCTATTTCTTTTGATTTATTTAGGCATCTAGTCAGGTTTCACAATTTTTTCCATGAAGATATTTGTATTAGTTCATTCTTGCAGTGCTATAAAAAAATGCCTTCTCGAGACTGAGTAATTTATAAAGAAATTTATTTGGCTCATGGTTCTATAGGCCATACAGAAAGCATAGTAGCTTCTCCTTCAGAGAGACCTCAGGAAGCTTCCAATCACGGTAGAAGGCGGGAGCAGGCATGTTACATGGCCAGAGCAGGAACAAGAGAGAGTGAGAGGGGAGGTGCTACACACTTTTTTGAGACGGAGTTGCACTCTGTCACTCAGGCTGGAGTGCAGTGGCACTATCTCGGCTCACTGCAACTTCTGCCTCCTGGATTCAAGTGATTCTCCTGCCTCAGCCACCTGGTTAGCTGGGATTACAAGTGTACACCACCACGCCTGGCTAATTTTTGTATTTTTAGAAGAGACAGTGTTTCACCATGTTGGCCAGGCTGGTCTCGAACTCCTGGCCTCAAGTGATCCACCTGCCTTGGCCTCCCAAAGTGCTGGGATTACAGGCATGAACCACCATGCCCGGTCGGTGCTACACACTTCTAAACAACCAGATCTCATGAGAACACCACTACATGTTCATGAATGGTGCTAAACTATTCATGAAGAATCCACCCCCATGTTCCAATCACTGCCCATCCTGCCCCACCTCCAACACTGGCATTTACAATTCGGTGTGATATTTAGGTGGGAACATAAATCCAAACCATACCAATATTGAATATTTTGTTTCATTTATTCCTGAGTATTTTTAATTTGCTACTATTAAACAAAAGTGAAATAATTTTTGAATTTGGAAAACTTCCTAAGTTTTTTTTAGTTCTAATGATTTGGCTATAAAGACCTTTGGATTTTCTATTATGATGACATAATTTGTGAATAATGACAGTTTTGAGTCTTTCTAATCCTTAGACCCAACATTCTACTTGTACCAATATGAAGCAGACATTGTTGTTGTCTTGTTCTTGATTTTAAAAGCTTAATGTTTCACCTTTAAATATGTTACAGTTATAGTTCTACTTTTGTTTTTAATACATATCTTGCAATTTTCCACCTGTGGGTTATCCAGGTTCAACTACTCCTTCTTAAAAACTGTGCCACTGTGCTTTGATGAAGACCCATGTGGCTGGCAACAGCTCTTGTCTTTTGTCTCTGGGGTCCTGGTCTGGGTAGGATTCCTGGGTGTTCTGTTGGCTCATTTGGGGCCATCAAGCCACTTTGGACCACTCACTGTCTGCTCTGCCTCCACCAGTGAGAAACCCTTCCCAGGAAGAGTGAAAGCCAAAGCCAAGAGAAGCCTTGTTCCATATTTGGTGATTGAGTGACAGTGGGTGAAATCCTCTCTCAAACAGAACTAGAAAGAATTCAGTGCTTGTACTCTACAGTGAGTAATGTCAGGGCTGACCCATCCTAAAGCCTATCTTGCCAAGCTCTTACAGTGTTGGAGGCTTCTACATTTGGTACTGGCAGTCAGTAAGTTTTAATGATGACTGTATATGGGATGTGAGTTTACAAAGCGATGGAACATAAGAAAAGCAATTGTACTTAGCTATGCCATATGTATGTATCCACTGACCAAAAATAAAACCAACCAACCAAAAAACAAAACAAAACAAAAAACTATCACAGTTAATCCTTAGATTTACTCAAAAGGATATGGACAAGCATCACAGGTTGCCTGATGTTTATCTTCTATGAAAGTAGACCCTACAGCAGTCCCTGCAGTAGTCCCACAGCCACATAGGAGTTATTTTTTTCTGACTCTCCAAGTAACAGATCAGTTTCAAAGTAATAAGATTCACATTGAACAAAATGTGAAAGCTGCCATGGCTTAAAAGCCTCGTTTTCCTTGGAAGCTTAATATAATTCCATAGGCATACCTTCCAGGGTTCCCACAAGGGACTTGCTGAGTTACAAGAATTCCACACAAAGGATATCTGAAAGATATGAATTCTTGTGAGGTATTTCTAGCTCTCCAAGTCCAGATGGAACTTACCAATCAGAGTTCATTTTAACCATAGTAAATATTGCTTAATTACATAATTGATACATGTTAGCTTTATTTCCAGAGCTGTAAGCTAACCGAAGGTAAAAGTCTCATTCGGAAAAGAATTTATCCCCAGTCTACCTTCCCATGACCTTTCATTAACATCTTTAATATAGTAAAACCAAATTAATACATTTTATAATCACCAGAATTTTAATCATTTAATGAGACTTCTTATTTGATATCCCTTCTTGTCCCTTAGCCAATTGGACTTTTCTTTGGCCAGTTAGTTTTCAGAGTGATCAGGGATCTTTGTATCCTCAAGATCAAATGTAAGTTTACTTCAAAAAATACAACAGAACATTTAGTAGAGCAAACATAGTACAGTGTCATTTAAATGTTCCTTTTATATACCATCAGTAAATTAGGAATTCTATTCATTTTGAAAGTACCTTCTTAGTCACTCAAAAATAAGGGTTCGTACATATCCTTTGGCTTAGATTTAAAAATTAAAAAAACTTAGTCAATTGAAGTCTAAGATATGTTTGCATTCCTCTCAGACCAATGATAGCAGGGGACTTTGGTCAGACCCCAGTAGAGGGTTATGCTATACAAACATGCACAGGCTGACTTTATTGGAATGTTGTTCTCAGCCTGGCTATGGTTACCCACTCCCACACATACTGGACATTTTGTAAAGCTTTTTCCTTGTGACTGTGTCGTTAAGGGGCTATCAGTATGTCTTGCCAACACACAGCAAAGGCTACCCTTGCCAGGGGTTTACTCAGAAAGATAAATAACAGGAGACACAGCTGCCAGTGAGATAACCAAATGTATACCTCTTCTGTGTGAGTAGAGCTTGCAGTAGTCCTTGCAGTAGCTCACATTGCCAGATAGGAGCTAGTTTCTCTGGTTCCCCTGGTGTTTGCGCAGGTGTGAAACAAAAGAAAACCAGTCTCGTACCAGGTGTTATCTAGGAACCATCCTAGTTTAAAAACTTCATGCCCTTCAGAGCAAATATCACTTTAGAGATGTCATTTTTTTATTGTAGATATTAAAAATGTATGTTTTCTCTCTCCTTGTTTCCTAAATAAGGCTTGCTAGGTGATTAAACTTTTCAAAGAACAAGCTTTTATTTTTTTCCACTATGTTTCTTTTTTCTGTTCACTAATTTCTGCTCTTGTCTTTATTACCTCCTTTAGTCTATTTTTCTTGGGGTTTAATTGACTTTCTCTCTAGTTTTCTTAAGGTTTAATTCACTTTTTTACTTTTCTTATCTTATTACATATGTACTTAAAGTTTTACATTTCCCTCTTTAGATATGTTCCAGAAATTTTAAAAAATTGTTATATTACATTTAAAATATTTTCTATTTTCTACTATGAGGTCTTCTTGGACTCATGGTCATTAGAGCATGTTGTTTAATTTCCAAATGTTTAAGTATTTTTAGGAGCTTTATTGGGGGTGGCAAAAGGACAAAGACCAAATGCATTTTTTTATTGCACCACAAATTGCTATGGTATTGTAGTGAACATATTCATTTATTTGCTTCCCCTTCTGGACTGTGAACTTCTTGAGGGCAGTTTCTGATATGTTTTTCTCTTTTCCTCCTGATTCACAAAATAGATACTCAAAATTTTTAAATAAACGAGTTACTGCCTGAATGAAGCAAGCAAGTTGCATTTTATTAGCCTACAACATTGCTCAGTAATAAAAATTTGATAGAACTAGACATTTCAGTAAAAAGAAAACTATCATAAATTTGGGGGTACAGATGCAGGTTTGCTATACAGGTAAATTGTGTGTCACAAGAGTTTGGTATACAAATTATTTTGTCACCCAGATGATAAGCATGGTACCTGATAGGTAGTTTTTAGAACCACATCCCCCTTCCACCCTCCACCCTCAGGTAGGCCACAGTGTCTGTTGCTCCCTTTTTTGTACCCACGTATACTCAATGTTAAGTTCCTACTTATAAGTGACAACATGCAATATTTTGTTTTCTGTTTCTGTGCTCGTTCACTTTGGATAATGACCTCCAGTACCACTTATGTTGCTACAAAGGATATAATGTTGTTTTTTATGGCTGTATAGTATTCCATGGTGTATATATTTTATGGTTGATAGTATTTCATGGTGTATTATGGTTGTCCAGTATTCCACAATGTATATATTCCATGGTGTATATTCCATGCTATATAATATTCCATGGTGTATATAGTATTCCATGTAGGTCTATCCAGCCTACTTTTGATGAGCATTTTGGTTGATTCCATGTCTTTTCTAGTGTAAATAGTACCACAATCAACACACACGTGCATTTGTCTTCATGGTAAAACAATTTATATTCCTTTGGTTATATACCCAATAATGGGGCTGCAGGGTTGAAAGGTAATTCTGTTTTAAGTTTCTTGAGAAATTGCCAAACTGCTTTCCAAACTGAATTAACTAATTTACATTGCCACTAGCATTGATTAAATGTTCTTTTTTCTCTGCAACCTCACAAGCATCTGTTATGTCTTGACTGTTCATTTCAATTTCTCTAATGATTAATGATGTTGAGGACTTTTTTATTATTATTATACTTTAAGTTCTGGGGTCCATGTTCAGAGTGTGCAGGTTCGTTACATAGGTACATACGTGCCATGGTGGTTTGCTGCACCCATCAACCCATCATTTACATTAGGTATTTCTCTTAATGCTATCCCTCCCCTAGCCCCTCACCCCCTGACAGGCCCCAGTGTGTGATGTTCACCTCCTTGTGTCCATGTATTTTCATTGTTCAACTCCTACTTATGAGTGAGAACATGAAGTGTTTGGTTTTCTGTTCTTGTGCTAGTTTGCTGAGAATGATGGTTTCCAACTTCTTCCATGTCCCTGCAAAGGACATGAATTTATCCTCTTTTTATGGCTGCATATATTTCATGGTGTGTATGTGTGACATTTTCTTTATCCAGTCTATCATTGATGGGCATTTGGGTTGGTTCCAAGTACTTGCTATTGTGAACAGTGCCTCAGTAAACATACGTGTGCATGTGTTTTTATAGTAGAATGATTTATAATCCTTTGGGGATATACCCCATAATAAGATTGCTGGGTCAAATGGTATTTCTGGTTCTAGATCCTTAAGGAGTTGCCCCACTGTCTTCCATAATGGTTGAACTAATTTACACTCCCACCAACAGTGTAAAAGGATTCCTATTTCTCCACATCCTCTCCAGCGTCTGTTGTTTCCTGACTTTTTAATGATCGCCATTCTAACTGGCGTGAGATGGTATCTCATGTGGTTTTGATTTGCATTTCTCTAATGACTAGTAATGATGAGCTTTTTTCATATGCTTGTTGGCTGCTTAAATGTCTTCTTTCGAGAAGTGTCTGCTCCTATCCTTCACCCTCTTTTTGATGGGGTTGTTTTTTCTTGTAAATTTGTTTAAGTTCTTTGTAGATTCTGGATATTAGCCCTTTGTCAGATGGATAGGTTGCAACAATTTTCTCCCATTCTGTAGGTTGCCTATTCACACTGATGATATTTTCATTTGCTGTGCAGAAGCTCTTTACTTTAATTAGATCCCATTTGTCAATTTTCACTTTTGTTGCCATTGCTTTTGGTGTTTTAGTCATGAAGTCTTTGCCCATGCTTATGTCCTAAATAGTATTGCCGATGTTGAGGATTTTTATCTGCTTTTTGACCACATGTGTGTCTTCTTTTGAGAAGTGTCTGTTCATACTATTTGCCCACTTTTTATGGGGTTGTTTGTTTTCCAGTTATTAAATTGTTTAAGTTCCTTATACATTCTGGATATTAGACCTTTGTCAGATGCATAATTTGCAAATATTTTCTCCCATTCTGTGAATTGTCTGTTTACTCTGTTGGCAGTTTATTTTGCTATGCAAAAGCTCTTTGGATTAGGACTGCCATAGATGGCCCTTATTATTCTGAGGTATGTTTCTTCAATGCCTAATTTGTTGAGTGCTTTTATCACGATGGGTAGTTGACATTTATCAAAAGCATTTCTGCATCTATGCAGTTGATTGTGTGGTTTTTTAGTTTAGTTCTGTTTATGTGATTTCGCATTTATGGATTTGCATATGTTGAACTAAACTTGCATCCAGGGATAAAGCCCACTTGATCTTGGTGGGTTAGCTTTATGATGTGCTGCTGGATTTGGTTTGTTAGCATTTTGCTAAGAATTTTTGCATTTATATTCATCAAGAATATTGGCCTGAAGTTTTCTTCTTTAGTTGTGTCTCTGCCAGATTTTGGTATTGGGCTGACACTGGCCTCATAAAATGAGTTAAGGAGAAGTCCCTTTTTCTCAATGTTTTGAAATATTTTCAGTAGGATTAGTACCAGCTCTTCTTCATACATTTGGTAGAATTTAGCTGTTAATCTATCTAGTGCAGGGCTTTTCCTGGTTGGTAGAATTTTATTACTGATTCAATTTTGGAACTCATTCATTTATTCAGGGTTTCACTTTTTTTGCCTGATTCAATCTTGGGAAGTTGTATGTTTCCAGAATTTATGAATTTCCTGTAGGTTTTCTAATTTGTGTGCACAGAGGTGTTTGTAATCATCTCTGAGGGTTTTTTTTTTTCCTCCTGTGGGGTGAGTGGTAATGTTACCTTTCTTATTTCTGATTGTGCTTATGTGAATCTTCTCTCCTTTTCTCTTTATTAGTCTAGCTAATGGTCTACCAATCTTATTTTACAGAACAAATTTCTGGTTTCATTTATCTTTTGTATGATGATAGGATCAAATCCACACATATTAATATTAACCTTGAACATAAACGGGCTAAATACCCCACTTAAAAAACACATAGTGGCAAGTTGGATAAAGAAGTAAGACCCAACTCTATGTTGTCTTCAAGAGACCCATCTCACATTCAAGGACACACATAGCCTCAAAGTAAAGGTAAAGAGAAAAAAATCTGTTTCAATAATCAGTTCCTTTCAGTTCAGCTCTGATAGTGTTATCTTTTGTCTTCTGCTGGCTTCTGGCTGGTTTGCTCTTGCTTTTCTAGTTCTTGTAGGTGTGATGGTCAGTTATTAATTTGAGATCTTTCTAATTTCTTCATGTGGGCATTTAATGCTATAAACTTCTCTCTTAACACAGCTTTATTTTCCAGGGATTCTGGTATGTTGTGTCTTTGCTTTTATTAATTCCAAAGAATGTCTTGATTTTTGTCTTAATTTCATTATTTACCCAAAAGTCATTCTGGAGCAAGGTTTTAAATTTCTATGTAATTGTATGGTTTTGAGCAAACTTTTTAGCCTTGGTGTTCATTTTTATTGCACTGTGGCCTGCGAGTGTGGTTGGTATGATTTTGGTTTTTCTGAATTTGCTGAGAATTATTATATGGCCAATTGTGTAGTCAATTTTAGAGTATGTGCCATGCACAGATGAGAAGAATGTATATTCTGTTGCTTTTGGATGGAGAGTTCTGTAGATGTCTGTTAGATCCATTTAGTCAAGTGTCAAATTCAGGGACTGAATATCTGTCTCAGTTTTCTGCCTTGATGATTTGTCCAATACTGTCAGTGGGGTGTTGAAGTCTCCCACTATTATTTTGTGGTTATCTAGTCTCATTGAAGGTCTCTAAGAACTTTCTTTATGAATCTGGGTGATCCTGTGTCAGGTGCGTATATATTTAGGATAGCTAAGTCTGAACCCTTTACCATTATATAATACCTTCTTTATTTTTTTTGATTATTGTTGTTTTAAAGTCTGTTTTGACTGAAATTAGAATAGCAACCTGTACTTTCTTTTTTATTTTTCATTTGCTTGGTAGATTTTTCTCCATACCTGTACTTTGAGGCTATGTGTGTCCTTGCAGGTGAGATTGGTCTCTTGAAGACAACATATAGTTGGGTCTTGCTTCTTTATCCAATTGCCACTATGTGGCTTTTAAGTAGGGTATTTAGTCCATTTATGTTCAAGGGTAATAATGATACATGTGGATTCGATCCTGTCATCATGGTGGTATTCAGATTTGTTTGTGTAGTTGCTTTTTACTGTCAGTGGTCTATGTATTTAAGTGTGTTTTTGTGGTGCTCAATAATGGTCTTTTGTTTTCACATTGAGCACTCTCTTAAGAACCTCTTGCAAGCAGGTCTGGTGTTAATGAATTTCCTTAGCATTTGCTTGTCTGAAAAGGATCTTATTTCTCCTTTGCTTATAAAGTTTTGTTTGACTGCATATGAAATTCTTTGTTGGAATTTTTTAAAAAGTACTGAATATAGGCCTCCAGTCTCATCTGGCTTGAAGGGTTTCTGCTGAAAGTTTCCCTGTTAGCCTAATATGGGTCCCTTTGTAGGTGACCTGCCCCTTCTCTCTAGCTGCCTTTAACATTTTTTTCTTTCATTTTGAACTTGGTGAATCTGATGAGTACGTGTCTTGAGGTAGTCTTTCTGTGTAGTATTTCAGAAAAGTTCTCTGCATTCCTGAATTTAAATGTTGGCCTTCCTAATGAGGTTGGGAAAATTTTCATGAACTATATATCCTCAAATATGTTTACCAAGTTGCTTCCTTTCTCTCACTGTCTTGCAAAAATGCCAATGAGTCATAGATTTGGTCTCCTTACATAATCTCATATTTCTCAGAGGTTTTGTTCTTTCTCTTTTTCTTTATTTTTGTCTGACTAAAATGATTCAAAGAATCAGTTTTCAGTCTCTTAGATTATTTTCTCAGCTTGTTTTATTCTGTTATTAATACTTGTGATTGTATTATGAAATTCTTGTAGTGAATGTTTCAGCTCTATAGCCCAGCTTGGTTCTTTCTTAAAATATCAGGACTTTAAGCAAGTCTGAATACATTCAAAGGGCCAAAAATTTGAAAGATATTCACTTTGACAACAGTAAAATTAAGCTATTTGCCATTACTTTCAATGCCAAAAACAGCAATTTATTTTGCACCAGTCTAATAGAAATCAGTGACAAAAAAAAAAACTTTAAACATACTCTAGGTGCACACACCCTTTCACACTGCTGCTGCTGCTGCTAATGCTCCATCTTTCCATCTTTCACATTTCACCTCTCGTATCATTTTATTGAATTCTTAGATTGGGTTTTAACTTCCTTCTGAATCTTGATGATATTTCTTTTTATCAATATTCTGAATTCTATATTTGTCATTTCATAACATAATTCTATGTTTGTCATTCTTAACCAGCCTGGTTAAGAATCATTGCTGGGGAACTATTCTGATCATTTGTAGGTAAGAAGACATCTGACTTGTTTTATTATTATTTTATTTTATTTTAAGTTTGGGGATACATGTGCAGGATGTGCACATGTTTACATAGGTAAACATGTGCCATGGTGGTTTGCGGCACCTATCAACTCATCTCCTAGGTATTAAGCCCCACATGTATTAGCTATTTATCCTGATGCTTTTCCTCCCACTACAGCCCCAACAGGGCTTGGTATGTGTTGTTCTCCTCCCTGTGTCCATGTGTTCTCATCATTCATCTCCCATTTATGAGTAGAACATTTGGTGTTTGGTTTTCTGTTCCTGTGTTAGTTTGCTGAGGATAATGGCTTTCAGCTACATCCATGTCCCTGCAAAGGTTGCACTGAGCTGAGATCACACCAATGCACTCCAGCTTGGGCAACAGAGTGAGACTCCATCTCAAAAAACCAAACAAACAAACAAACAAACAAGCAAAACTGTAGTTTTTATTTCTGATAATACACCATATCTTAAAATCTATTTTCCCTCAAAATAATATTGTCCCACTGGCTTTTCTATAATTAACATTTTTATCAGCATCAGTGTATCCTTTTTTGAAAATCTACGTCCTTATGTCTAAAGTGCATTTTTTAAAAACACAATATAATTGTCTTATATTTTTGATACAAGAAAAAAGTCACAAAATTTTAATAGGTACTTCTATCAATAAATTATGTATATTTCCCCACTTTTTTCTACTAGGATAAATTTTATTAAACATTACAAGAAAAAAGTTTCAAATATGCACATGTTTCTTCACACAATAAAGTACTTTTGCTTTGATGCACAATTTTATATATAATTTTAAATCCTCCCAAAGTTAACATACTTACCAGTATTAAAATTAATTACCTCATACCCTACAATCTCTTTTGAGCTATAAGTGTGTGTGGCTCTGTGTGTGTAATTTAGGCTAAATTCTAAGAGCAGTCAGTAACCCTGATCAGAAATTCACGTTCCCATTGTTGTCAATTCACATTTGATTAGAAAGGTTGCATTCAACAGGCAGCTTCTGCGAGGCTTTAACTATCTTTATCTTAGATAAACACAAAACATTTGTCTAATTAGCATAATGAATAATAGAAGTATTTTTCAAATAATGACTGGTTAGCATAATAGATGATAGAAGTATGGATCAAATGGTAGATCTACTTTTAGTTTTTCAAGGAATCAACATACTGTTTTCCATAGTGACTGTAATAGTTTATATTCCCACCAGCAGTGTAAAAGTGTTCACTTTTCACCATTTCCATGCCAAAATCTATTATTTTTTGAGTTTTTAATTATGGCTATTCTTGCAGGAGTAAGGCAGCATTACATTGTGGTTTTGATTTGCATTTCCCTGATAATTAGTGATGTCAAGCATTTTTTCATGTTTGTTGGCCATGTGTATATCTTCTTTTGAGTATTGTCTATTCATGTTCTTGCCCACTTTTTGATGGGATTGTTTTTTTCTTGCTGATTTATTTGAGTTACTTGTAGATTCTGAATATTATAGTTCTCTGTAGAATGCATAGTTTATGAAAATTTTCTCCCAGTTTATGGGTTGTCTGTTTGCTCTGCTCATATTTACTTTGCTGTGCAGAAATTTTTTAGCTTAATTAAGTCCCATCTATTCATCTTTGTTTTTGTTGCATTTGCTTTTGGGTTCTTGATCATGAAATCTTTGCCTAAGCCAATGTCTACAAGGGTTTTTCTGATGTTATCTTCCAGGATTTTAATGATTTCAGGTGTTAGATTTAAGTCTTTGGTTCATCTTGAGTTGGTTTTTGAGTTGATTTTGCTGAGAGATTAGGGTCCAGTTTCATTCTTTTACATGTGGTTTGCCAACTCTCCCAGCACCATCTGTTGAATAGGGTGTCCTTTCCCTACTTTATGCTTTTGTTTGCTTTGTAGAAGATCAGTTGACTGTAAGTATTTGGGTTTATTTCTGCATTCTCTATTCTGTTTCATTGGTCTATGTGCCTATTTTTATACCAATACCATGCTGTTTTAGTGACTACAGCCTTATAGTATAGTTTGAGTTCAGGTAATGTGACTCATCCAGATTTATTCTTTTTGCTTAGTCTTGCTTTGGCTATGCAGGCTCTTTTGTGGTTCCATATAAATTTTAGGATTTGTTTTTCAGTTCTGTGAAGAATGATGATGATATTTTGATGAGAATTGCATTGAATTTGTATATTGCTTTTGGCAGTATGGTCATTTTCACAATATTGATTCTACCCATCCATGAGGATGGGATGTATTTCCCTTTGTTTGTGTCATCTATGATTTCTTCAGGCAGCATTTTGTAGTCTTCCTTGTAGAGGTCTTTCACCTCCTTGGTTAGGTGTATTCCTAAGTATTTTAATTTTTTGGCAGCTATTGTAAAAGGGGTTGAGTTCCTGATTTCATTCTGAGGTTGGTCACTGCTGTCATATAGCAGTGCTACTTGTATACATGTATTTCCTATCCAGAAACTTTACTGAATTCATTTATTAGATCTAGGAGCTTTTTGAATGAGTCTTTAGGGTTTTCTAGGTATACAATTTTATCATCAGCAAACAGTGACAACTTGACTTCCTCTTTACTGGTTTGAATGCCCTTTATTTCTTTCTCTTGTCTGATTGCTCTGGCTAGAACTTTTAGTACTATGTTGAATAGAAGTGGCAAAAGTGGGCATCCTTGTTTTGTTCCAGTTCTCAGAGGGAATGCTTTCAACTTTTTCCCATTCAGTATAATGTTGGCTGTGGGCTTGTCATAGATGGCTTTTTTTTTTTTTTTTTTACCTTAAGTTATGTCCGCTTTATGCTGATTTTGCTGAGGGTGTTAATTATAAAGTGATACTGGATTTTGTCAAATGCTTTTTCTGTGTCTATTGAGATGATCATGTGATTTTTGTTTATAATTCTGTTTATGCAGTATATCACATTTATTTACTTGCATATGTTAAATCATCCTTGTCTCCCTGATATGAAACCCACTTAATCATGGTGTATTACTTTTTTCAATATACTGTTGGATTCAGTTAGCTAGTATTTTGTTGAGGATTTTTACATTTATGTTCATCAAGGATATTGGTCTGTAATTTCTTTTTTTATTATATCCTTTCTCAGTTTTGGTATTAGGGTGACACTGGCTTCACAAAATGATTTAGGGAGGATTCCGTCTTTCTCTATCTTTTGGAATAGTTTCAGTAGGATTAGTACCCATTCTTTGAATGTCTTATAGAATTCAGCTGTAAATCCATATGGTCTTGGACTTTTCTTTTGTTGGCAGTTTTTATATTACCATTCTAACCTTGCCGCTTGTTACTGGCCTGTTCAGTTTCTATTTCTATTTCTTACTGGCTTAATCTAGGAGGGTTTTATATTTCCAGGAATTTATCCATCTCTTCTAGGTTTTGTAGTTCGTGTACATAAAGTTGTTCATAATAGCCTTGAATAGTCTTCTGTGTTTCTGTGGTATCAATTGTAATATCTCCCATTTTTTTTCTAATTGAGTTTATTTGGAATTTCTCTCTTTTTTTCTTGGTTAATCTCACTAATCGTCTATCAATTTATTTATCTTTCAAAGAACCAACTTTTTGTTTCATTTATCTTTTGTAACTTTTTGTTTTAATTTCATTTCGTTCTTCTCCAATCTTTGTTATTTCTTTTCTTCTACTGGGTTTGGGTTTGGTTTGTTTTGTTTCCCTGGTTACTTGAAGTGTGACCTTAGCTTGTCTATCTGTGCTCTTTCAGACTTTTTGATGTAGGCATTTAATGCTGTAAACTTTCCTCTTAGCACCACTTTTGCTATATCCCAGAGGTTTTAATAGGTTGTGTCACTATTATCGTTCAGTTCAAATATATCTTTAATTTTCATATTGATTTTATTATTAACCCAATAATCATTCAGGAGCAGATTATTTAAGTTCCATGTATTTGCATGGTTTTGAAGATCCTTTTTGGAGTTGATTTTTAATTTTATTCCACTATGATCTGAAAGAGTACTTGATATATTTTGATTTCCTTAAATGTATTGAGACTTGTTTCATGACATGATATGGTCTATCATGAAGAATGTCCCATGTGCTGATAAATAGAATGCATATTCTGAAGTTGTTGGGTAGAATGTTTTGTAAATATCTGTTAAGTCCATTTGTTCTAGGGTATAGTTTAAGTCTGTTGTTTCTTTGTTGATGTTCTGTCTTGATGACCCGTCTAGTGGTATCAGTGGAGATCGAAGTCCTCCACTATTATTGTGTTGCCATGTATCTCATTTCTTAGGCTTAGTAGTAATTGTTTTATAAGTTTGGGAGCTCTAATGTTAGGTGTATATATATTTAAGACTCTGATGTTTTCCCGTTGGACTATTCTTTTATCATTATATGATGTCCCTCTCTGTCGTTTTTTACTAACTGTTTTTGCTTGAAAATCTGTCTTGTCTGACAGGAGAATAGCTACTCTTGCTTGCTTTTGGTGTCCATTTCCATAGAATATATTTTCCTACTCCTTTTCCTTAAATTTATGTGAGTCCTCATGTGTTAGATGACTCTCTTGAAGACAGCAGATACTTACTTGGTTGATGATTTCTTATTCATTCTGCCATTCCATATCTTTTAAGTGGAGCAATTAGGCCATTTATATTCAATGTTAGTATAGAGATGCAATGTACTATTCTATTCATGGTGCTAGCTGTTGCCTTAATACCTTGGTTTTCTCTCTCTCTCTTCCTCTGTGTGTGTGTGTGTTATAGTTTTATAGGTCCTATGAGATTTATGCTTTAATGAGGTTGTATTTTGTTGTATTTTGAGGTTTATTTCAAGATTTAGAACTCCTTTTAGAAGTTCTTATAGTGCTGGCTTGGTAGTGGTGAACTCTCAGCATTTACTTTTCTGAAAAATACTTTACCTTTCCTTCATTTACAAGGCTTATTTTCACTGGATACAAAATTCTTGGCTGATAGTTGTTTTGCTTAAGGAAGTTAAAGATAGGACCCCAAATCCCTTCTACTTTGTAGGGTTTCTGCTGAGAAATCTGTTAATTTGATAAGTTTTCCTTTTAGGCTACCTCATGCTTTTGCCTCACAGCTCTTAACATTCTTTCCTTTGTCTTGACTTTAGATAACCTGATGATTATGTGCCTAGGTGATGATCTTTTTGTGATGAATTTCCTGGGTGTTCTTTGAGCTTCTTTTACTTTGATATCTTGATCTCTAGCAAGGCCAGGGAAGTTTTCCTCAATTATTACCTCAAATAAATTTCTAAACTTTTAGATTTGTCTTCTTCCATGGGAATGCCAATTATTCTTAGGTTTGGTCATTTAACATAATCCCAAACTTCTTGGAGGCATTGTTCATTTCTTTTATTCTTTTTTCTTTGTCTTTGTTGGATTGGGTTAATTAAAAAGCCTTATCTTCAAGCTCTGAAATTCTTCCTTCTACTTGTTCAATTCTATTGTTGAAACTTTCCAGCGTATTTTGCATTTCTCTAAGTGTGTCTTTCATTTCCAGAAGTTGTGACTGTTTTTTATTTATGCTATTTATTTCTCTGGATAATTTTTCATCCATAGTCTGTATTATTTTAAAAATGTTTTAAAGTTGAATTTCATGTTTTTCTGGTGCCTCCTTCGGTAGCTTAATAATCAATCTTCTGCATTCTCTTTCTGGCAATTCAGAGATTCCTTCTTGATTTGGATCCATTGTTGATGAGCTAGGGTGATCTTTTCAGGATGTTAAAGAATCTTGTTTCATCATATTACCAGAATTTACTTTCTGGTTTCTTCTCATTTGGTTAGACTACGTCAGAGGAAAGATCTGGGGTTCAAGGGCTGCTGTTCAGATCCTTTTGTCCCATAGGATGATCCCTTGATGTGGTGCTCTCTTTCTTCTCCCTAGGGATGGGGCTTTCTGAGAGCAAGACTGCAGTGATTGTTATTGCTTTTCTGGGTCAAGCCACCCAGCAGAGCTACCAGGCTCTGGGCTGGTATGGGAGAGTGTCTGCAAAGAGTCCTGTGATGTGTTCCATCTTCAGGTCTCTCAGTCATGGATACTGGCACCTGCTTCAGTGGAGGAAGCAGGGGAGTGAAGTGGGCTCTGTGAGGGTCCTTGGTTGTAGTTTTGTTTAGTGTGCTCATTTCCTTGAATGCTGGTTGTGCTAGCAGTGAAGTGGTCTTGTAGACAGACTCAGGACCTCTGGTTAGCCAGGATGTTACAGACAGTGAAATTAGCTGTTGTTTTCTCCTTTCTTGGAGCTGGGTTTTTTTTTTATAAGTTGCTGTAATGGCTTGAGTAGATTGGCCTCCAGTCAGGAGGCTGCACTTTCAAGAGAACATCAGCTGCCATAGTATGGTGGCATACAGGCTTGCCCTAAGGTCACCAAGATAAGTATTCAGGTTTCCCAGATGATGGGCAGGGTCATAGAACTCCCAAGAGATTATGTCTTTTGTCTTCAGCTACCAGGGTAGGTAGAGAAAGACCATCAGGTGGGGGCAGGGTTAGGCATGTCTGAACTCAGACTCTCCTTGGGCAGGGCTTGCTGCAGCAGGTGTGGGGAATAGGGGTGTGGGCCTCAGGCCAATGGAGTTACGTTTCCAGGGAGATTATGGCTGCCTCTGTTACATCAAACAGTCACCAGGAAAGTGGCAATAAGTTGGCAGTGACAGGCCTCACCCTGCTCCCACTCAGCCAGCAAGGCCAGTCTCACTCCCACCATGCCTCACCAGCAGCACCAACCCTATATCCAGGCAGCTGGTGAGCAGGGCTGAGATCTTTTTTTCTGTTTCCTACAGAATCTTGGAAAATAGAAAATACACTTAATAATTTGTGAATCTAGGAAGATTTATGGAAAGACCGTTGCAAGAATCAACTAGCTTCTTACATCTTCATAAAAGGTACAGAAACAGAGAGATGAACTAACAAAAGAACCATTTTGTTTTCAAACAGAAATCAGAGAAAATATAGAGTTCCAAGGACTTACTGTGCTGGAAAATAAAGTAATTTCTTATCTTTTATCTATTCAGCTGGTAAACTATTCTCAAACTGAGAAATAGACTCAGGATACATATTCAATCAAGAGTGGCAGCTCAAGCCTGTAATCCCAGCACTTTGGGAGGCCAAGACGGGCGGATCACGAGGTCAGGAGATCGAGACCATCCTGGCTAACATGGTGAAACCCCATCTCTACTAAAAAATACAAAAAACTAGCCAGGCGAGGTGGCGGGCGCCTGTAGTCCCAGCTACTTGGGAGGCTGAGGCAGGAGAATGGCTGAACCCCTGAGGCAGAGCTTGCAGTGAGCTGAGATCTGGCCACTGCACTCCAGCCTGGGTGACAGAGCGAGACTTCATCTCAAAAACAAACAAAAAAAAAGAGTATGATCCTTTGCTAGAACCTCTGAGAGATTAAGCCAGTTCTTAGTAGATGTTTTTGGTCACTCAAAGTGTTCCTAAGAATATTAAGGTCATGCTTCAACAGCAACCTGATATACCTACGCTAAAGAGTAGTCTGTCTCAGAAAAAAAGTATGGTTATTGCTATTGGGGTATGGAACAAACCCTAGTAGGACTCATTGCAATCTATTAATTTTTTTTTAGACACACTACTAGAAAAGACATTATCAGTTTAGATTAAAAGGGACTAAGATGGTTCAAAATGAAAAAGGAATCTCAGACCCCCACATTTGTATGAACAGAAAGCATACTAAGAAAACTATTTAGCTGCAAATACAGTCAATTTCTTCTAGAAAAGAAAAAATGTCTCAGTTGACAGAGCCCAGAACCCAGATAACAGAACCAAGTTCCACAGAGAGCTATGGAATAGGGAACCACTCCAGAAGTAGAACCAGACCCCAGTGACAGAACATCTCTGGCTCAGTGTAGGGAAACCTAACAATATTTGCCTAGTGGAATTTCAGAATAGCTGTGGGACAGCAACTGCTATAGTTTTCTCATTTTATTGTCAAGTGTCTATTGCAGTTATCATCTCCCTGTCTCACTATTGCAAATTGGTTGTGTGTATGGCACATAAGTTTTCTTTTTAGTTCAAGATTCCTGTAATTGAGAAGAGCCACACTTAAGGAGTTATGCCCAAAAAGGCTCAATGATATCTACACTCAGTGCAAATCACTAGATCATGGATTTTGAGCCTGATGCCATAATTAGATGACACCTTGTGTTTACTTGGACCAAATATGCACATTTTGCATGTGGTAACCAGAAATTATTTGTAGCCATAGTGCAGACTGTTACAGATTGCACATGGCTACAAATTTTTTGTAGCATCCCCTATCAATAGATGGAACATATTTCTCTACTTTTTAAAGCTGAGATTTTTTTCTTTAATGCGGTCTTGCTCTGTCACCCAGGCTGGAGTGCAGTGGCACAAACACAACTCACTGCAGCTTTGACCTCCAGGGCTTAACCAATCCTTCTGTCTCAGCTTCCCAAGTAGCTGGAATTACAAATGAACACCATCATGTTGCTCACGCTAGGCTTGAACTCCTGGACTCAGCAATTCTCCTGCCTCATCCTCTCAAAGTGCTGAGATTACAGACATGAGCCACTGCACCCTGGCAGAAGCTGAAATAATCTTATGATTTGCTCTGACCAAGAGAAAGTGATACAAGTGACACAGTTAGACTCCTAAGCCTACTTCTCAAGAGGCCTTGTGGCTCTTGTCTATTTTGAATAATTCTGCTGCATTTCAAAGCAGTCTGAAAGAGACTCAGAAAGATATAGCCCAATTGACAGCACCAACTGCCAGATATGTAAGTCAGTCCACATTAACTCATATAGCCCTAGCTCAGGTGTGAAATGTCTGCAGCTATACGAATGTCCACAAGTGAGACCAATATAAGAACCAACCATCTGAACCCAGTACAAACTGTTAAATCACAGAATTGTAAGCATATAAAACAAGTGCTTTTGAAGCCACTAAGTTTGGTGTGGTTTGCTATATACAGCCATAGACACCTAAGACTCATTCTGACAATATCTGTCCTGTAATTGGCACACTCAGTGTATTTATATTGAATGTAGTTATTAATTTGGCTGGGTTTGTGTCTATTGGCTGTTTGTTTTTAAAAAAAAAATTGTCCCATCTGTATTACTTTATTCTATCTTTCCTGTTTTCTTTTGAATTAATGAAGATTTTAAAAATTATTTTATTTTATCACCCTCTATCGGATGTTTTTAGTTCTAGTTCATTGTGATATGGACAGAAGGCAAGAAAATACTGCGTAGAAGAGGGTGGTTCCCTGGCAAACCCCACCCTCAAGCCTAAAAACCCATGGCCTTAAATGGGAACAGGCATTCCTGTTTTCATGCCCAAGAGTTGCCTCTTGGCCTACCTATCCTGTACACAGATAAGTCCCAAACCCTTTTCTGTTCATCTCCATGAGATATGAACAGAAGAGCAGAAGAGCAGAGGAGCAGAAAAACAACACGGTAGAGAAGAGAAGAGAAGGAACATCTGAACGTTGAGAGGAGTTCAGCTGGGGACAATTAGAGAGGAGATTGGCCTCAGGATGGCCAAACTCCAGGGGAAGATCAACTTTCCATTCCATCCCCTTTAAAGCTTCCCATCCATCCCACTGAGAGCCACCTCCACCACTCAATAAAGCCCCCACATTCATCATCCTTCAAGTCCATGTGTGACCGGATTCTTCCTGGATGTTAGACAAGAGCCCAGGTGTCAAGAGGGCACTGAGCTAGTTAACACCTAAGCCATCGGCAGGTGGCAAAGCTAAAAGAGCTCACTGCAACACACGCCTACTTAGGCTTTGGGAGTTGCAGGTACCCACCCCTAGATGCTGCCATGGGGCCAGAGCCCCAAAGTGCTCTCCCTGGCTCCTGCACCTGCCAACTGCATGCTCCCCCACCCATAAAGGGTTTTGAGTGCAAGGCAGCTGAACAGACAAGCCACACCCCTGTCACACATCCCAAGAGGGGGATCAGGGAACTTTCCTGTTTCAGCTATATTTTAAAAAAACTTTATTGATACATTATATCAGTACATATCTATAGGTTACATGTGAAATTTTGTTACATACATGAAATGTGCAATGATCAAGTTAAGGTATTTAGGGTATCCATACATCAAGCATTTATCATTTATATTTGCTGGAAAGACTTCAAGTTATCTCTTTTAGCTATTTTGAAATATATAATACATTGTTGTTAACTATAGTCACCCTTCTCTGCTATCAAACATTAGGACTTACTCCTTCTATTTTATTGTATATTTGTACTCATTAATCAATCAATCTTCATTTCCTTACCCATGCATCATTTCCAGTCCCTGCTATCAATTATTCCATTCTCTATATCCATGTGATTAACTTTTTTATCTTCCATATATGAGTGCAAACATGTATTTGTCTTTCTGGGCCTGAGTTATTTTACTCAACATAGTAACTTCCAGTTCCATCTATGTTGTTGCAAATGACAAAATTTCCTTCCTTTTTATGGATGAATAGTAATCCACTGTGTATATACATGACATTTTCTTTACCCATTTGTCCATTGGTGGGAACTTAGTTTGATTCCATATCTTGGCTATTGTGAATGGTGTTGCAACAAACATGGGGATGGATGCTGGTATGCCTTTGATATGCTGATTTCTTTTTCTTTGGATAAATACCCAGTAGTGGAGTTGTTGGATCACATGGTAATTCTAGTTTTTTGAGAAATCTCCATACTGCTTTCTTTTCTTTTCTTTCTTTCTTTTTTTTTTTTTTTTTTTTTTTTTTTGAGACAGTCTCGCTCTTGTCACCCAGGCTGGAGTGCAATGGCGCAATCTCAGCCCACTGCAACCTCCATCTCCCTGGTTCAAGCAATTCTCCTTCCCCAGACTACCAAGTAGCTGGGATTACAGGTGCCTGCCACCATGCTGGCTAATTTTTTGTATTTTTAAAAGAGATGGGGTTTCACCATGTTGGTCAGGCTGGTCTTGAACTCCTGACCTCAGGTGATCCGCTCACCTCGGCCTCCCAAAGGGCTGGGATTACAGGTGTGAGCCACCACACCTGGCCCTCCATACTGTTTTCTATAGTGGTTGTACTAATTTACTAATTTATATTCCAAACAACAGTGTATAAGAAAGAGTTCTCTTTTGTCTATATCTTCACCACAATCTGTTAACTTTGTCTTTTTAATAATAGCCATTCTAATGGGGTAGGATAATATTTCATCATGGTTTTTATTTGCAGTTTTGATTATTAATGATGCTGAGCATATCTTCATGTATCTGTTAGCCATTTGTCTTCTTTTAAGAAATGTCCATTTATGCCCTTTGATTTTTTTTTTTTTAATTTGTATAAATTGATGGCAGTACAGTTGTTGCTTTGTTACATGCATAAATTGCATGGTGGTGAAGTCAGGGCTTTTAGGGTATCCATAACTCAATGTACATTGTACCCATTAAGTAATCTATCAATCATACCGCATTCATCCACTCACCACTCCAATTCTCTTGCTATCATCGCACATTCTATGTGCATGTTTGCACATTATTTAGCTCCCAGTCATAAGTGAGGATATGTGATATTTATTTTTATGCATGTGAATCTTTCACTTAAGATAATGGCCTCGAGTTCCATCCATATTGCTGCAAAAAGCAAGATTTCATTCCTTTTTATGGCTGAATAGTATTTCACTGTCGGTATCACATTTTTTAATCCAATCATCTTTCAAAAAACCTTTTATTTTAGGTTCGGGGGTACATGTGCAGATTTGCTATATAGGTAAATTGCATGTCATATTAATTTAGTGTACAAATTATTTCATCACCCAGGTAAATAAGCATAGTATCTGATAGGTAGTTTCTCGATCTTCACCCTTCTCCCACTTTCAACGGTATCTAGACTTGCTGCAAAGGCATGATCTCATTCTTCTTTATGGCTGCACAGTATTCCATGGTGTATATTTACCAAATTTTCTTTATCCATAGTAACATTGGTGAGCATTTAGGTTGAATCCATGTCTTCGTTATTGCAAATAGTGCCACCATGAACAGACACATGCATGTGTCTTTATGGTAGAATGATTTAGATTCCTTTGGGTACATATACAATGGGATTGCTGAGTCAAAGAATTATGTTTTAAATTTTTTGAGAAATCACAAAACTGCTTTCCACAATGGCTGAACTAGCTAACATTTCCACCAGCAGTGCATAAGCATTCCCTTTTCTCCATAAGCTCACTAGCATCTGTTATTTTTTGACTTTTTAAACAGTAGCCATTCTGACTGGTGTGAGATGATATCTCACTGTAGTTTTTATTTGCATTTCTCTCATAATTAATGACATTGAGCATTTTATCATGTACTTGTTGGTTGCATGAATGTCTTCCTTGGAAAAATGTCTGCACATGTCCTTTGCCCACCTTCTGATGGGGTTGTTTTCTGCTTGTAAATTTAAGTTTCTTATAGTCTGGATTTTAAACCTCTGTTGAATGCATACTTTCCAAATATTTTCTCCCATAATGTAGGTTGTTTACTCTATTGACAGTTTCTTTTGCTGTGCACAAACACTTTAGTTTAATTAGGTCCCATTTGTTAATTGTTGTTCTTGCTCCAATTGCTTTTGGCATCTTCATCATAAAGTCTTTACCAGGTCCTACAGCCAGAATGATATTTCCTCAGTTACCTCCAGCATTTTTATAGATTTTGATTTTAGATGTAAGCCTTTACTCCATCATGAGTTATTTTTTATATATGATGTAAGGAAGGGGTCTGGTTTCAATCTGCTGCCTATGGCTAGCCAGTTATCACAGCACCATTTATGGAATAGGGAGTCTTTTCCACATTGCTTGTTTTTCGTAAATTTTGTGAAATATCAGACGGTTGTAAGTGTGTGGCATTATTTCTGGGCTCTTTATTCTGTTCCTTTGATCTATGTGTCTGTTTTGGTACCAGTATTGTGCTGTTTTGTTTACTGTAGCTTTGTAGTTTGAAGACTGATAATGTGAGGCCTCCAGCTTTGTTCTTTTTGATTAGGATTCTCTTGGCTATTCAGGTTCTTTTTTGGTTCCATATGAATTTTAAAATAGTTTTTCTATACTTCTGTGGAAAATGTTGGTACTTTGATACAAATAGCATTGAGCCTATGAATTGGTCTGGGCCATATGGCCATTTTAACAATATTGATTTTTCCTATCCATGAGCATGGAATATTTCTCCATTTGTTTGTGTTGTCTCTAATTTCTTTCATCAGTGTTTTGTAATTCTGGTTATAGAGGTCTTTCACTTATTTGATTAGCTATATTCCTAAGTATTTTATTCATTTTGAGGCTATTGTGAATGGGACTGCATTTTTGATTTGGCTCTTAGCTTGGATCTTGTTGGTGTATTAAAATGCTACTAATTTTTTTTTTTTTTTTTTTTCCTAAACGAATTCTCGATTTTCTGCCCAGGCTGGTGTGCAGTGGCATGATCTTGGCTCATCACAACCTCCACCTCCACTAAATGATTCTCTTGCTTCAGCCTCCCGAGTAGCCGGGATTACAGTGTGTGCCACCACACCCGGTTTTTTTTTTTTTTTTTTTTTTTTGAATTTTTAGTAGAGACAGGGTTTCACAATATTGGCCAGGCTGGTCTTGAACTCCTGACCTCAAATGATCTGCCCACCTCAGTCTCCCAAAGTGCTGGGATTATAGGTGTGAGCCACTGTGCCTGGCGTATGCCACTGATTTTTGTACACTGATTTTGTACCCCAAAACTTTGCGGAAGTTGTTTATCAGATCAAGTAGCTTTGGGGCATAAACAATGGAATTTTCTAGGTATTTAATTATATCATCTTCAAACAGAAATTTTGTTCTCCTGGCTTCCTATGTGGATGGCTTTTATTTCTTTCTCTTGCTTGACTGTTCTGGCTAAGACTTTCAGTACTGTGTTGAATAGGAGTGGTGAGAGAGGGTATCCTTGTCTTGTTTCAGTTTTCAAGGAGAATGCTTCCAGCTTTTCTCCATTCAGTATGATGTTTGCTGTCGGACAGTCATAAATGACTCTTACTATTTTGAGGTATGTTCCTTCAATGTCTAGTTTGTTGAGGGCTTTTAATATAAACAGATATTGAATTTTATAGAAAGTCCCTTCTGCATCTGTTGAGATTATCGTGTGTTTTTTGTTCTGTTTATGTGGTGAATAACATTTATTGATTAATGTATGTTGAACCAACTTTACGCCCATGGGTAAAGCCTACTTGATCATGGTGGGTTAGCTTTTTGATGTGCTGCTGGATTCGGTTTGTTAGTAGTTAAAGATTTTTTGCATTTGTGTTCATTAAGGAGCTTGGCCTAAAGTTGTTTTGGAGCTATTGTGTCTCTGCCAGTTTTAGTATCAGGATGAGTGCTCATAGAATGGGTTAGGAAGGATTTCCTCCTCCTCAATTTTTTTTTTTTAATAGTTTCAGCAGAAATGTTATCAGCTCTTCCTTATGTATCTAGTAGAATTTGGCTGTGAATCTGTCACTTCCTGGGCTTCCTCTGATTGGCAGAACTTTAATTACTGATTCAATTTTAAAACTCACTATTGGTCTGTTCAGGGATTCAATCTCTTTCTCGTTCAAGCTTGGGAGGTTGTATGCATCCAGGAATTTATCCATTTCTTTTGGGTTTTCTAGCTCGTGTGCATAGACAAAACCTTATTTTCATTATTGCCTTTCTAAGCCTGTCATGGTAGTTTTTTTCTAGTCACTGAAGCGGAATTTTAATACCAGAAATATACTGTACTTTTGTTTATGTAGTGTATGTATATTTTTGACCCCTAAGAACCAATTATTTCCTGATTGATGGCAATACCATTTCCATTGATAATGCATATAAGTATGTGATTTTTTACATTAATGACATTGGAGCTGATGGAATCTTTGATACTTTCACTATTTTAGGACACTTGGTAATCTCTTGATAACATTTAATTTTGTATATTTTTTACAATTTGGTGTGACTTAGGGTCACAGCTTATAACATTGTTCATTCTACTCATTACATCTTAACGTATAAAGTGCCTTCTGATTGATGTATTCATGTATCCCATTTATGTATTCTTTTAAAATAAAATAATTGAATTCACAGTCATAGCATGACTAACAAAATTGAACTACAACAAAAACATTCTAGTTAACTTTATTGAAGTTATGCAATTATGTTTGCAGAAGGCCAAGTATCTGTGTAACCTTGGTCAATCCTACACTTTCCACTCTTGCTTGCAATTCTTGGGTAGGATGTACCAAGAATGCAGCATCCAGAGATAAGGAGGAACTGTACAGAACAGCCCAGTCATTGTCCTCATCTCTCCTAGAATAGGATGTCCACAAATCTTTAGCACAGAAATCCCAGTTACACCCAGAATATAAAACCCAGAGCAAAATGTTTTTGGGGTCTCTCACCTGTGGTACAATGTGGCACACAAAGACAAGACCCTATCCATCCTGGGAAGCTTCCTTGATCCACTGGGGCACTGGTTCAACTTATTTTTATTCTTACTACCTACCAGGGAGTAATGCCTGCCTGACTTATGAGAGTATTGTTTTAAAAGACTGGGCTTAAGAAGGAAAGTGGTAGCAGTGTGACTGCTATGCATCTGGGTCTTCTATGAGCCCCTGCCAGAGTCAAGAACACCTGCAGATCTCTGGCAGATTGTTCTGTGCAAAATTTTCTGCCAAACATAGGAATCTTAGAATAAATTAGTGAGGTATTTAGAGTCCTTTCCTCAGATTAGTGACTAGCACATGGTGCCCCTATCCCAGGGGTGGATACCAGTGCATGGCATTCTGATTAACAATGTTTAGTGCTTCTTTTTTTTTTTTTTTTGTACATTTCAGTAGAAGAGGCTCATGTATTTTCACAAAATCAATATATTTTAATCAACTGCAATCAAGTTTTCTTCTTTTGATGCTCAAATGGTAATCCCTGGCCACTTAGAATTTCCTTTAGGTTAGGTCTTGTTTTCTTTTGACATCACTTAAGTTATTGTTTTTCTTTCTGTCACAAAAACTATTTAAGGGTCTTCTTGTTCCTTCCTGGTCCAGACATAAAATCAGAAATTTCTTAAAGTAGCCATCCTTTCAGTAGGAAAAAAGTATTAGAAATAATGATTTGAGCATCTTTAATGTTTATTAAAGATGACAATTTGCTTTACAACAGCTCGAAATAAAGAGCTATAAAATAAACATTGTGAAATTTATATTTTAAGGTCATAAATTTATATTGACATTTCCTATTTACTTTTAACATCGTAATGCTACTATTTAAATTTTTTGATCCAATATTATTCCTTTTTAAAAATAAAAGCCTTTATTCTTAACTATTTGGTAAATGTTTCAAAAACATGATGTTTTTTAAATTTATGTCTTATTTTTAACTAACAAAAAATAATAGTATATATTTATGGTGTACAATGTAATATTTTGAAATACGTACAATACATTGTGGAAAAATTAAATCAAGCTAATTAGCACATCCATCACCTCCTCTACTAATCTTCTTTTCTGGTGAGAATAATAAAAATCTACTCTTTTATCAGTTGAAATGTATAATACATTATTATTAACTATGATCAATATGCTGTGCAATAGATCTCTAAAAGTTATTCCTACTGTCTAACTGGAACTTTGTATCCTTTCATCAACATTTCCCCTTTCCTCCTTCTCCCCATCTCCACTAGCCCCCAACCATGCCAGCCTCTGTTAACCACCATTCTTGTCAAAAATTGATTGGCCTTAAACATGTGGATTTATTTCTGAGCTTGTATTCTATTTTAATAGTTAAGTTTTTTTTTTTGCCAGTACCATTCTCTATTTATTACAATAGCTTACAATATATTTTTAAATCAAAGAGTGTTATGTCTCCAGCCTTTTTTCCCTCAAGATTACTTTGGTTATTTGAGTTTTTATCATTCTATGCACATTTTAAGATTATTTCTTCTATTTCTGTGACAAATACCATTGGAATTTTGATAGGGATGATGTTAAATCTGTAGATTGCTTTGGGTAGTATGAACATTGTAACAATATTAATTCTTTCAACCCATGAACCTAAAATATCTTTCCATCTATTTGTGTCTTTTTCAAAGACATCATCAATGTTTTACAGTTTTCAGTATGGAGGTCTTTCACCTCCTTTATCAAATTTATTCCTAAGCATTTTGTAGCTATCATACTGAGATTGTTTTCTTGATTTCTTTTTCAAATATTTTATTGTTAGTGTATACAAACACTACTAATGTTTGAATATTGATTTTGTATCCTGCAACTTTACTGAATTCATTTATAAACTTCATTTCTAACTTTTTGTTGGAGCCTTTAGGGTTTTCTATATACAAGCTCATGTCATTAGCATACAGAGACAATTTCACTTCTTCCTTTCCTATTTGGGCACCTTTTCTTTCTCTTGTCTAACCACTCTAGCTAGGTCTTCTAATACTGTATGTTGAATAGAATGGGTATTTTTTGTCTTGTTCCTGATCTTAGAGAAAAGTCTTCCAATTTTTTACAATTGGAGTGTAATGTAAGATGTGGGCTTATCATATATAGTCTTTATTCTGTTCGGGTATGTTTCTTCTTTTCCTTCTCAGCATTTATTTTCAGTTCAAGGTGTACATGTGGTTTGTTTGTACATGCAGATTTGTTACATGGGTAAATTGCATCTCATGGGGGTTTGGTGTACAGATAATTTTGTCACCCAGGTAACTAACATAATACTCAATAGGTAGTTCTTCAGTCCTCACTCTCCTCCCAGCCTCCATACTCAAGTAGAACACAGTGTCTATTGTTCTCTTCTTTTTGCCCATGTATGCTCAATGTTTAGCTCCAACTTATGAGCGAGAACATGTGGTATTCGGTTTTCTGTTCATGTGTTAACGTGCTTAGGATAATGGCCTCCCATTCCATCCATGTTGCTACAAAGGATAAGATCTCATTATTTTTTATGACTGTGTAGTATTCCATAGTGTTTATGTACCACATTTTCTTTATCCAATCTACAATTCATGTGCCTCTGGGTTGATTCTACATCTTTGCTGCTGTGAATAGTGCTATTTAGTAAAGACACCATGTGTTTATGGTAGAATAATTTATATTCCTTTGGATATATTCCCAGTAATGGGATTGCTGGGTCAAATGGAGTGAGTTCTCACGAGATCTGATTGTCTTAAAAGGAGCTCTTCCCGTTTCATGCTTCTCTCTCTCCTGTTACCTTGTGAAGAAGATGCTGGCTTCCCCTTCTGCCATAATTGTAAGTTTCCTGAGGCCTTCCCAGCCATGTAGAACTGAGTCAACTAACCATCTTTCCTTTATAAATTACCCAGTCTTGGGTATGTCTTTATAGCAGTGCAAGAACAAACTTTACATATGATTTTACTCATCTTAGAGATGAGTAAAATTTCATTACATTCAGCTCTGATTTCAGTTATTTCTTTTCTTTTGCTAGCTTTGAGGTTGGTTTGTCCTTGTTTATCTAGTTCCTCTAAGTGTGATGTTGTTAATTTGAGATTTTTCTTTTTGATGTGGATGTTTAGTGCTATAATCTTTTCTCCTAACACTGCCTTAGCTATGTCCTAGAGATTCTGGTATGTTGTATCTTTGTTTTCATTAGTTTAAAAGAATTTATTGATTTCTGCTGTAATTTCATTGTTTACCTAAAAGTCATTCAGAAGCAGATGGCTTAATTTTCATTTAATTATATGGTTTTGAGGGATCTTCTTAGTAAAGATTTCTATTTCTGTTGCACTGTGGTCTGAGAATGTGGTTGGCATGATTTTGGTTTTTTAAAATTTGTTGAGAATTGCTTTACCACATGGCTGAGCATGTGATCAACTTTAGAGTATGTACCATATACATATGAAAAAATGTATATTCTGGTGATGCTGGGTGGAGTGTTCTGTAGATGTTTGTTAGATCCATTTGGTCAAGGGTCAAATTTAGATCCTGAATACCTTTGTTAGTATTATGCCTCAATGATCTGTCCAATATTGTCAGTGGGGTGATGAAGCCACCCACTATCATTGTGTGGGTATTTAAGCCTCTTTGTAAGTCTGTAAGAACTCATTTTGTGAAGCTGGGTGCTTCAGTGTTGAGTGCATATGCATTTAGGATAGATAAGTCTTCTTGTTGAATTAAACCTTTTATCATTTTGTAATGCCATTCCTTGTCCTTTTTATCATTGCTGGTTTAAAGTCTGTTTTGTCTGAAAAAGGAGTTACTACTTCTACTGTTTTTTGTTTTCTGTATGATTGATACATCTTTCTCCATCCCTTTACTTTGAGCTTATGGATGTCAATGCATCTGAGACAGGTCTCTTGAAGGTAGTATACAGTTGGGTCTTGCTTCTTTCTCCAACTTTGCCACTCTGTGTCTATTAAGTGGGGGCATTTATCCCATTTATGTTTAAGGTTAATAATGATATATACAGTCATCCCATCATCATGTTAGTAGCTGGTTTTTATATAGACTTAATTGTGTAGTTACTTTATAGTGTCAATGGTGTATGTACTTGAGTGTTTTTTGTGGTGGCCAGTAATGGTCTTTCATTTCCATCTTTAGCACTCCTTTAAGGACTTCTTCTAAGGCAGATCTGGTGGTAATAAATTCTTTTAGCATTAGCTTGTCTCAAAAAAAAAAATCTTATTTCTCTGTCACTTATGAAGCTTAGTTTGCCTGGATATGAAATTCTTGGTTTGAATTCCTTTTATTTATGGATGCTGAATATAGGCCCCCAATCTAATCTGGCTTGTAGAGTTTCTGTTGAAAGGTCCACTGTTAGCCTATTGTGATTCCTTTGTAGGTGACCTGCCCCTTGTCTCTAACTGCTTTTAATATTTTTTCTTTCACACTGACTTTGGAGAATCTGATGACTATGTGCCTAGTAGTCACTATGCATGGTATCTCACAGAGGTTCTTTGAATTTCCTGAATTTGAGTGCCAACTTCTCTAGTGAGGTGGGAAAAAATTTTGTAGGCAACATCCTCAAATATGTTTTCCAAGTTGCTTACTCTCTCTCCCTTTTCATTATGCCAATGAGTCATAAATTTAGTGTCCTTACATAATCCCATATTTCTCAGAGGTTTTGTTCATTTAAAAATTCTTTTCTCTTTATCTTTGTCTCACTCAGTTATTTCATTGAATCAGGCTTTGAGCTCTGAGATTCCTTTCTCAGCTTGGTCTATTCTGCTCTTAATACTTCTGATTGTTTTATGAAATCCTTGTAGTGAGTTTTTCAGCTCTATCAGTTCAGTTTGGTTCCTTCTAAAAATGGCTATTTTGTCTTTAATCTATTAAATCATTTTTACTGCATTCTTTAGATGCTTTAGATTCAGTTTCAACTTTTCCTGAATCTCGATTATCTTAATTGTGAGGCAGATTTGAATTCTATACTATTTCAGCCATTCCATTCTGGTTGAAAATCATTATTGAGGATCCACTATGATCATTTGGAAGTAAGAATATATTCTGTCTTTTAGAGTTGGCAGAGTTCTTGTGCTCATTTTTTCTCATCTGTGTGCAATGATGTTCCCTTAACAGTGGTATAATTTTAGTACAGATAGTTGGCTTCATTTTTGCAGGTTTTAAGAGGCCTGGGGCTTTTTCTTGTGGCTGAAATCTTGTCCTTGGTTTCACAGGGGAGTATATTCGTAAAGTATTTTTGGTGTTGAAGTTTGGGCTGTGATCCTGTAGATGGTGCTTAGTGTAATGGCCAGTGATAGGCTGTTATTCAGCCATATGAATCCTCTATATTTCCTCACACTTGCAGCTGTGCTCCCTCTCAGTGCTTTAAGAGTTTGAGCTCCTTTCCCACTTAAGTGCTGTTTACAGATCTTCACTTGGCACTGCCAGGGTGCAGACCACAGCCCTGGAGAGTTCAGTCTTTTTATTCTCAACTCAGCTTGGAGGCAGCAGGCTCACGGACCTTGGTAGTGGCAATGGCAGAAGGCCTTTCACTTGTCTTTTCGGGCTCCACCCCAGAGAAAAGGAGAGCCATTGCCAATCAGAATAATCAGCCCACGGTGGGGTTTCTGCATATCAGGCCCAAACTGGGAGGCCTTGCCTGGTGAAGGGGAAGGGGGACGGGGGAACATGGGGAAGATAGTATGTCCTCTTCTCCATAGGGCAGCAGTGGCATGCTGGAGGTGTGAATAACGCACTCAGGCTCTTTGTGTCTTCCCCAGCCTGATGGCGGAAGGGCATATACTGCAGCAGCAGCTGCCACATAGGGGATGTCAGTTGTCTATGTGAACTCCACCCCAAAGAAGTGTTCAGTCAGGGATAAAATGGCTGTGCTGTGGGCCCAAGGCAGAGTCCCTACCTGGTAAAGAGTAGGAAGTGGGGGCTTACAGGGTAGACAGATTGGGTTCCTCTCTGTGTGGCAGCTGTGGAGTACTAGGGGTGCAAGCAAACATCAGAGGCTTTACTCTTTCCCCAGCCTGAGGGCAAAAGGGGAACTACTGCTGCAGCAGCAATGACAGAGATCCTGTGGGTTGTCTCTGGGATTTCTTACACAGAGGAACAAACAGCCCGTATTGACTGAAGTGATCAGGATGGGGCAGGGCGATTGTCCTGTCTGGGGTCCCAGATCAGGAGGTCCTACCCAGTGAGAAGTAGCATGGTCAGGGAACCACATGGAAAACATTCTGACAGCTTTTCCTTAAGGCAGCTGCAGTGTGATATAGGCTGGTGAGAGTTCTTTAAAAATCTTCTGGCTGGGTGCGGTGGCTCACACCTGTAATCCCAGTACTTTGGGAGGCCGAGGTGGGTGGGTCACCTGAGGTCGGGAGTTTAAAACCAGCCTGATCAACATGGTGAAACCCCACCTCTACTAAAAAAGATATAAAATTAGCCAGGCATGGTGGTGCATACCTGTAATCCCAGTTACTCGGGAGGCTGAGGCAGGAGAATCACTTGAACCCAGGAGGCAGAGGTTGTGGTGAGACAATATCGTGCCACTGCACTCCAGCCTGGGCAACAAGAGCAAAACTCCATCTCAAAAAAAAAATTGTATATTTAATTTTTGTGGCTACTATGTATATACATTATATACACACATTATATATAATGTATATATTATGTATATATACATATATGCATATATTATGTATATATGTGTATATGTGTGTACATATATAATGTATATATTATGTATATATATAATGTGTGTATATATACACACACATACACATACATGGATTACATGAGCTATTTTGATACAGGCATGCAATATATAATAATCACATCACTCACATTCTGTGTTGTCTTTTCAACTTGCTGATCGTTTCCTTTGCTTTACAGAAGCTTTTTAACTTGATGTGATCTCATTTGTTCATTCTTGCTTTAGTTTTCTGTGCTTATGGGGTATTACTCAAAAAATCTTTGCTCAATCCAACGTCCTGGGGAGTTTTTCCAATAATTTCTTTTAGTGGTTTCATAGTTTGAAGTCTTAGATTTAAGGCGTCAATTTTGATTTTTTATTCAAACTTTTCTTTTTGGTCTTTTTTCGTTTTGTGGATATCAGGGTATCCCTATGTTACCCAAGTAGGTCTTGAACTCCTGGGCTCAAGCTATCCTCCCACCTCTGACTACCTAAGTAGTGAAATTACAGGCATGAGAAACCACATTCAGCCTGATTGTTTTATATGGCAAAAAAATAAGTGTCCAGTTTCCTTCTTCTACATAAAGATATCCAGTTTTCCAAGCACCATTTATTGAAGAGACTGTCCTTCCACTAACACATGTGGCATCATTGTCAACAAATAAAAGTTCACCATAGATTTATTTCTGGGTTCTCTAGTCTGCTCCACAGTTCTATGTGACTGTTTTTATGCTATTAGTATGATGTTTTGGTTACTATAACTCTGTAGTATAATTTGAAGTCAGGTAAAGTGGTTCCTCAACTTCTGGGGTTTTTTGCTTAGTCTAGCTTTAGCTATTGTGAGTTTTCTGAGGTCCCATATACATTGTAAAACTTTTTTTCTATTTTTATGAAGAATGTCATTGATATTTTTGATAGAAATGGCATTGAATATGTAGATTGCTTTGGGTAGTATGAATATTTTAACAAAATTGACTTTTTTAATTCATGAAAATGGGACATCTTTCCATTTTATTGTGTCCTCTTCAATATCTTTCATCGATGTTTTATACTTTTTATTGTAGAAATCCTTTATTTCTTTGGCTAATCCCTAGGTATTTAATTTTATGTACAGTTATTGTAAATCAGGTTACTTACTTGATTTTTCAGATTACTATTGGCATATAGAAATGTTACTAATTTTTGTATGTTGATTTCGTAACCTGCAACTAAACTGAATTTAGTTTATCAGTTCTAATAGTTTTTTTGGTGGAGTCTTCAGGTTTTTCCACCTGTAAGATCATATCATCTGAAAACAAAGATAATTTGACTTCTTTTCCATTTTGGATGCCCTTTCTTTCTTGCTCTTGTCTAATTGCTCTAGTGAAGACTCTAGTAATATGTTGAATAACAGTGGTGAAAGTGGGCATTCTTGTTGTGTTCCAGATCTTAGGGAAAAGACTTTCAGTTTCCCCATTCAGCATGATAGCAGCTGTGGGTCTGTTGTATATGGTCTTTCTGTTCTCCAGGAATATTGGCCTGTAGTTTTCTACTTTTTTTTTTTTTTAATGTGTCTTTGGTTTTGGAAACAGAGTAACAGTGGCATCATAGAATTAGTTTGGAAGTATTCCCTCCTCCTCTATTTTTCAGAATTGTTTGAGTAGGATTGGTATTAGTTCTTTTCCAAATATATGGAAGAATCCAGCCATAAAGTCATCGGGTCCTAAGGTTTTCTTTGCTGGAAAATGTTTTATTATAGCTTCAATCTCATTACTTGTTAATGATCTGTTCAGATTTTGAATTTCTTCATGGTTCAACCCTGGTGCATTGCATGTGTGTAGAAATTTATCCCTTTCTTCTAGATTTTCCAATTTATTGCCACATAGTTGCTCATAGTAGCCACTAATGATCTTTTAAGAAAGTTTTCAATGTTCTTCTTAATTTCATTGACCCAGGAGTACATTGTTTAATTTCTATGTGTTTGTATATTTTCTGAAATGCCGTTTGTTGTTTTTAGATTTATTGCACTATTGTGAGAGAAGATGCTTGATATTATTTCAATTTTTTGAATGTTTTAAGACTTGATTTGTGACCTAACATATGTTCAATCTTTGAAAATGACTCCTGTGCTGAGAAAAAGATTCTTTTGCAGCTGTTGAAAAAAATGTTCTGTACATATATATCATGTCCATTTATTCTATATTGTGGATTAATTCAGATATTTCTTTATTTTCTGTCTGGGTGCTCTGTCTAATGTTGAAAGTTGGGTGCTGAAGTCTTCAGCTACTATTGTATTTGGATCTATCTCTCTCATCATCTCTAATCATGTTTGCTTTATATATCTGGATGCTACAGTGTTGAGTGCATATATATTTACAACTGTTATATTCTCTTGCTGAATTGATCCCTTTATCATTACAAAATAACCTTCTTTGTCTCTTTTTGTAGTTTTTGTCTTGAAATATATTATTTCCACAAATACACAAAGAACTCTAATAACACAATTAAAAAAACAACCTATTTAAGAAATGGACAAAAGACCTAAAGCAGCAGCACATCAGAGAAAATACACATAGTAGAAAAACCATCTGAAAAAATGCTTGACATCATGTGTCTTTAGGAAATTACAAATTAAAATGATGAGATTCCACTACTACTACACAACTATTAGAATAAGCAAATCCAAAAATACTGACAACATCAAATACTGTGAGAATGTGGACCAAAAAGAACTCCCATTCACTGCTTGTGGAAATGGAAAATGGTACAGTCAATTTGGAAGACAGTTTAGCAATTTCTTATAAAACTGAACACACTTTGACCATAAATTCAGCAATTATACTCCTTAGTTTTTACCTAAAGGAGCTGAAAACCATGTGCACATAAAAACATCCACATGTATGTTTACAGCCGTTTTATTTATAATTGACAAATGTTGAAGGGTAACATGATGTAGTACATCCACACAATGAAGTATTATTCATTTCCAAAGAGAAATGAGGAATCAACTCACGATATGATTAACCTTAAAAGCATATTACTAAGTGAGAGAACCTGATCTGAAAAGGCTACATACTGTATGATTCCAAATATAGGACATTCTGGAAAAGGCAAAATTATGGAGACAGTAAAAAGTTGAGTGGTCGCCATGATTTAGAGGAGAGGGAGAAATGAACAGTATGCTCTATGGCAAGGGTCCCCAACCCACAGGCCACAAACTGGTACTGGTCCATTGCCTGTTAGGAACCAGGCCACAGGGCAAGAGGTGAGCTGCTGGGGTGTAAGCATTACTGTCTGAGCTCCACCTCCTGTCAGATCAGTGGTGGCATTAGATTCTCATAGGAGTGTGAATCCTATTGTGAACTATGCATGTGAAGGATCTACGTTGCATGCTCCTTATGAAAATCTAACTAATGCTTGATGATCAGAGATGGAACTGTTTCATCCTGAAACCATCCCCCACCCTAGTCCATGGAAAACTTTTCTTCTACAAAACCAGTCCCTGGTGCCAAAATGGTTGAAAACTGCTGCTCTATGGTACTATAATGATAGATACATGTCATGCATTTGTCAAAACTCACCGAATAAATACCAAGAGTTAAACCTAATGTAAAATATTGACTTTGGGTAATAACGATGTGTCAATGTAGGTTCGTCGATTTTAATATAGGTACCATTCTGGTTAGAGGTGTTGATAAATAGCAGGGAAAGCCCTACAGGTTTGAGGACAGGGAGTATATGGGAAATATCTGCACTCACCACTTAATTTTGTTGTGAACCTATAACCAACCACTCTAAAACATAAATTCTATTATTTTTTAAAAGCCAGTTAACAAGTGTTGGTGGGCACATGCAGATAACAGAACATTCACACACTACAGAATGTAAAATGGCCTAGCTGCCTTAGAAAATAGTCTCACATTTCATCTAATAATTAATATAAATTTACCATATGATCTAGTGGTCCCTGTCTTAGGTAAATATTTCAGAAAAATGAAAATGTATAGCCACGTAGAAACTTACACACAAATGTTTATAGTACTATTATTCATTATATCTAGAAAGTAGAAATAACCTACATGTCCCTGAAGTGATGAATAAATTTAAAAAGAGTGGTATAACTTAAAACCATGGAATTAATTATTCAGCCATAAAAAGGAAAGAAGTACTGATGCATGCTAGAGCATGGATAAACTTTGAAATATTATGCTAACGAAAAGAAGCCATTCAGAAAACACCACACACTGTATGATTAAACTCATATAAAAGTCCAGAATAAATAAATCTAAAGAGACAGAAAGTAAAGTAATGGTTACATAAGGCTGAAGTAGGGGTTAAGGAAATGAGAGGTAATTGTTAAAAGATACAGAGTTACTTCCTCAGGTAATAAAGTGTTCTAAAATGGTAATTCCTTACATACTATCTCCAATATACATTTAAAAGTTATAAGGCGGCCGGGTGCGGTGGCTCACATCTGTAATTGCAGCACTTTGGGAGGCCTAGGCAGGTGGATCACAAGGTCAGGAGTTCGAGGCCAGCCTGGCCAACATAGTGAAACCCCGTCTCTATTAAAAATACAAAAAATTAGCCAGGCATGGTGGCAGGTGCCTGTAATCCCAGTTAATCGGGAGGCTGAGGCAGAATAGCTTGAACCCAGGAAGCAGAGGTTGCAGTGAGCCAAGATCGCACCATTGCACTCAAGCCCCGGCAACAGTGTGAGACTCTTTCTCAAAAAAAAAAGAAAGAAAGAAACTACAAGACATTCTAAGAAAAAAGACAATGTTACTAATAGTTCAGAAAAAAAATAGACAATATAAACAGATACACTGTTGATAAAGATGCTGAAAACAAGAACTATACAATAAGTATTATAAACATAGTAAAGAGAATAAGAGGTGGATAACATGGACGAAATATGTAAAGACTGAACCAAGGTAAATCTTACACGTATTAATTAATGTATTATGTCCACCTAAAATACTTAAAAGCAAGCTGTATCCTGAACATTTGGGCACACATTGTCAGGACCTCCTAAGGTTGTGTTACAGGTGAGTCCTTAACCTTGGTAAAATAAACTTTCTAAATTGAATGAGATCTGTGTCAGATATTTTGGGCTCACACTATAAAGGTACACTTGAGACTAGGTAATTTATAAAGAAAATAGGTTTACTTGGCTCATGGTTCTGCAGGCTGTACAAGCCCATCTCACGTGCAAAGACGCACATAGGTTCAAAATAAAGGGATGGAGGAAGATCTACCAAGCAAAGGGAAAGCAAAAACAAAAGCAGGGATTGCAATCCTAGTCTCTGATAAAACAGACTTTAAACCAACAAAGATCAAAAGAGACAAAGAAGTTCATTACATAATGATAAAGGGATCAATTCAACAAGAAGAGCTAACTATTCTAAATATATATGTACCCAATACAGAAGCATCCAGATTCCTAAAGCAAGTCCTTAGAGACTTACAAAGAGACTTAGACTCCCACACAATAATAATGGGAGACTTTAACACCCCACTGTCAATACTAGACAGATCAACAAGACAGAAGGTTTACAAAGATATCCAGGACCTGAATGCAGCTGTGCAACAAGGAAACCTAACAGACATCTACAGAACTATCCACCCCAAATCAATAGAATGCACATTCTTCTCAGCACCACATTGCACTTATTCTAAAATTGACCACGTAATTGGAAGCAATCCTCAGCAAATGTAACAGAGCAGAAATCACAACAAACTGTCTCTCAGACCACAGTGCAATCAAATTAGAACCCAGGATTAAGAAACACTTAAAACGGCAAAACTACGTGGAAACTGAACAACTTGCTCCCGAATGACTACTGGGTAAATAATGAGATGAAGGCAGAAATAAAGATGTTCTTTGAAACCAATAAGAATAAAGACACAATGTACCAGAATCTCTGGGACACATTTAAAGCAGTGTGTAGAGGGAAATTTATAGAACTAAATACCCACAAGAGAGAGCAGGAAAGATCTGAAATCAACACCCTAACATCACAATTAAAAGAACTAGAGATGCAAAAGCAAACAAATTCAAAAGCTAGCAGAAGGCAAGAAATAACTAAGATCAAAGCGGAACTAAAAGACATAGAGACACAAAAACTCCTTCAAAAACATCAATGAGGGCCGGGCGCGGTGGCTCAAGCCTGTAATCCCAGCACTTTGGGAGGCCGAGACGGGTGGATCACGAGGTCAGGAGATCGAGACCATCCTGGCTAACACCGTGAAACCCCGTCTCTACTAAAAATACAAAAAACTAGCCGGGCGAGGTGGCGGGCGCCTGTAGTCCCAGCTACTTGGGAGGCGGAGGCAGGAGAATGGCGGGAACCCGGGAGGCAGAGCTTGTAGTGAGCTGAGATCCGGCCACTGCACTCCAGCCTGGGCGATAGAGCGAGACTCCGTCTCAAAAAAAAAAAAAAAAAAAAAAAAACATCAATGAACCCAGGAGCTGGGTTTTTTGAAATGATCAACAAAATTGATAGACCACTAGCAAGACTAATAAAGAAGAAAAGACAGAAGAATCAAATAGATGCAATAAAAAATGATAAAGGGGATATCACCACTGATACCACAGAAATACAAATTACCATCAGAGAATACTATAAACACCTCTACACAAATAAGCTAGAAAATCTAGAAGAAATGGATAAATTCCTGGACACATACGCCCTCCCAAGACTAAACCATGAAGTTGAATCTTTGAATATACCCATAACAGGCTCTGAAATTGAGGCAATAATTAATAGCCTAACAACCAAAAAATATCCAGGACCAGACAAATTCACAGCTGAATTCTATGAGAGGTACAAAGAGAAGCTGGTACCATTCCTTCTGAAACAATTCCAATCAATTCAAAAAGAAGGATTCCTCCCTAACTCATTTTATGAAGCCAACATCATCCTGATACCACAGCTTGGCAGAGACACAGCAAAAAAAGAGAATTTTACACCAATAACCCTGATGAACATTGATGCGAAAATCCTAAATAAAATATGGGCAAACCAAAGCCAGCAGCACATCAAAAAGCTTATCCACCATGATCAAGTCAGCCTCATCTCTGGGATGCAAGACTGGTTCAACATATGCAAATCAATAAACGTAATCCATCACATAAACAAAACCAATGACAAAAACCATACGATTATCTCAATAGATGCAGAAAAGGCCTTCGACAAAATTCAACAGCCCTTCTTATTAAAAGCTCTCAATAAACTAGGTATTGATGGAATGTATCTCAAAATAATAAGAGCTATTTATGACAAACCCACAGCCAATATCACACTGAATGGGCAAAAACTGGAAGCATTCTCTTTGAAAACCGGCACAAGACAAGGATGCTTTCTCTCACCACTCCTATTCAACATAGTGCTGGAAGTTCTGGCCAGGGCAATCAGGCAAAACAAAGAAATAAACGGTATTCAATTAGGAAATGAGGAAGCCAAATTTTCCCTGTTTGCAGATGACTTGATTGTATATTTAGTAAACCCCATCATCTCAGCCCAAAATCTCCTTAAGCTTATAAGCAAATTCAGTGAAGTCTCAGGATACAAAATCAATGTGCAAAAATCACAAGCATTCATATACACCATTAACACAGACAGACAGCCAAATCATGAATGAACTCCCATTCACAATTGCTACAAAGAGAATAAAATACCTAGGAATCCAACTTACAAGGGATGTGAAGGACCTCTTCAAGGAGAACTACAAACCACTGCTCAACAAAATGAAAGAGGACACAAACAAATGGACGAATATTCCATGCTCATGGATAGGAAGAATCAATATCGTGAAAATGGCCATACTGCCCAAGGTAATTTATAGATTCAATGCCATCTCCACCAAGCTACCAATGACTTTCTTCACAGAATTGGAAAAAACTACTTTAAAGTTCATATGGATCCAAAAAAGAGCCCACATTGCCAAAACAATCCTAAGCCAAAAGAACAAAGCTGGAGGCATCACACTACCTGACTTCAAACTATACTACAAGGCTACAGGAACCAAAACAGCATGGTACTGGTACCAAAACAGAGCTATAGACCAATGCAACAGAACAGAGGCCTCAAAATAACACCACATGTCTACAGCCATCTGATCCCTGACAAAGTTGACAAAAACAAGAAATGGGGAAAGGATTCCCTATTTAATAAATGGTGCTGGGAAAACTGGCTAGCCATATGTAGAAAGCTGAAACTGGATCCCTTCCTTATATTTTATACAAAAATTAATTCAAGATGGATTAAAAACTTAAATGTTAGACCTAAAGCCATGAAAACTCTAGAAGAAAACCTAGGCAATACCATTCAGGACGTAGGCATGGGCAAAGACTTCATGATTAAAACACCAAAAGCAATGGCAACAAAAGCCAAAATTGACAAATGGGATATAATTAAACTACAGAGCTTCTGCACGGCAAAAGAAACTAACATCAGAGTGAACAGGCAACCTATGGAATGGGAGAAAATTTTTGCAATCTACTCATCTGACAAAGGGCTAATATCCAGAATCTAGAAAGAACTCAAACAAATTTACAAGAAAAAAACAACCCCATTAAAAAGTGGGTGAAGGATATGAACAGACACTTCTCAAAATAAGATACCTATGCAGCAGACACATAAAAAAATGCTAATCATTACTGGTCATCAGAGAAATGCAAATCAAAACCATAATGAGATACCATCTCACACCAGTTAGAATGGCAGTCATTAAAAAGTCAGGAAACAACACATGTTGGAGAAGATGTGGAGACATAGGAACGTTTTACACTGTTGGTGGGAGTGTAAATTGGTTTGACCACTGTGGAAGACAGTGTGGCAATTCCTCAAGGATCTAGAACTAGAATCACCATTTGACCTAGCAATCCCACTACTGGGTATATACCCAAAGGATTATAAATCATGCTACTATAAAGACACATGCACATGTATGTTTACTGCAGTGCTACTCAAAATAGCAAAGACTTTGAACCAACCCAAATGTCCATCACTGATAGACTAGATTAAGAAAATGTGGCACATATACACCATGGAATACTATGCAGCCATAAAAAAGGATGAGTTCATGTCCTTTGCAGGGACATGGATGAAGCTGGAAACCATCATTCTCAGCAAACTATCAACAAGGACAGAAAACCAAACACTGTATGTTCCCACTCATAGGTGGGAATTGAACAAAGAGATCACTTGGACACAAAGCGGGGAACATCACACACCAGGGCCTGTCTGGGAGTGGGGGGCTGGGGGAGGGATAACATTAGGAGAAACACCTAAATGATGAGTTGATGGATGCAGCAAACCAACATGGCACATGTATACCTATGTATCAAAACTGCACTTTGTGCACATGTACCCTAGGACTTAAAGCATAATTTTAAAAAAGAAAGAAAGAAAGCTAAAGGGGTAAAAGGACATGTCAAGTGAGGGAGTAAGAGAGTTGAGAGGAGGGGCAAGGCTGCTTTTTACTTTTATTTATTTTTTGAGACGGAGTCTCACTCTGTCGCCCAGGCTGGAGTGCAGTGGTGCAATCTCGGCTCACTGCAACCTCTGCCTCCTGGGTTCAAGCAATTCTCCTGCCTCAGCCTCCTGAGTAGCTGGGACTACAAGCAGGTGCCACCACGTCCGGCTAATTTTTTGTATTTTTTTAGTAGAGATGGGGTTTCACCGTGTTAGCCAGGATGGTCTGGATCTCCTGACCTCGTGATCTACCTGCCTTGGCCTCCCAAAGTGCTGGGAATACAGGCATGAGCAACCATGCCCAGCCAGGCAACACTCTTTTTAACAATCAGATCTTGTGGTAACTAATAGAGTGAGAACTCACAGATTACCACAAGGATGGAACCAAGGCATTCATGAGGGATCCACCCCCATGACCAAAACATCTCCCCCTAGGTCCCACCTCCAACAATGGTGATTAAATTTCAACATGAGATTTGGAGGGGACAAACATCCAAACTATATCATTTCACCCCTGACCTCCCCAAATCTCATGCCCTTTTCACACTGCAAATTCACATTGGGGGACTATTCTCAATAGTTCCCTAGTTTTAACTCATTCCAGCATCAACTCAAAAGTCCAAAGTCCAGTGTCATCTGAGACTCAAGGCAAGTTACTTCCACCTATGAGTCTATAAAGTCAAAAACCAGTTATTTCAGTTATTTACTTCCAAGATACAATGGTGGTACAGGCATTGGGTAAACATTCCCATTCCAAAAGGGAGAAACTGGCCAAATAAAATGGGCAATAGGCCCTACAGATATCCCAAACCCAGCAGGGCAGACACTAATCCTTAAAGCTCTAATATAATCCTTAACTCTATGTCCCATATCCAGAGCACTCTGGTGCAAGGAGTGAGTTCCTAAAGCCTTGGGCAGCTCTGCCCCTGTGGCTTTACAGGGTGCAGCCCTTGTGGCTGCTGTCACCACAGGGTTAGAGTTGAGTGCCTTTAGCTTTTCCAGGCTTAGGATGCAAGCTGCCAGTGCTGGATTATTCTCAGGTCTAAAGGGCAGTGATCCTCCTCCCACAGCTTCACTAGGCAGTGCCCTGGTGGGTACTCTGTGTGCTGACTCCTTGGGGAAATGGAAATGTGCAATTGGAGCCCCCACACAGAGAAGCTGTGTAGAGACACAGTAGAGGCTTTCTTGCAGCAGGCTTCTGCCTGGGCATCCAGACTTTCCGATACATCCTCTGAAATCTAGGTGGAAGCTGCCAAGTCTCCACCACTCTTGCATATGCTTGCATTCTGCACCCCTGCAGACACCACCACATGCAAGCTGCCAAAGCATAAAATGTGTGCCCTCTGATGCAGCAGCCCAGGTTGTATCTGGGGCTGTATAGCTATTGCTGGAGCTGGAGTGGCCTAGATTCAAGGAGCAGTGCTGAGGCTGTGCAGGGCAGCAGGGCGCTAGGCCTGCTCCCTGAAACCATTCTTTCTTCATAGGCCTCTGGGCCTGTGATGGGAGGAGCTGCCTGAAAGACTTCTGAGATGCCTTCAAGGCCTTTTTCCCACTGTCTTGAATGTTAGAATGTGGGTCCCTTTTAGTCATGCAAATCTTTCTAGCCAGTTCTTGCTCTGCAGCCACTTAGATTCTGAAAATACTCTTTCCTTCTCTAGCACACAGCCAGACTGCAAACTTTCTGAACTTTAATGCTCTGCTTCCCTTTCAATTGTAAGTTCCAACTTTAAGTCATTCCTTCACTCCCAGATCTGATCATAGGCTATTAGAAGCAGCCACATTACTTCTTGAATGCTTCACTGCTTAGAAATTTTTTCTGCCAGATACCCTTGGTCATCACTCTTAAGTTCAACCTTCCACAAATTACTAGAGCATGGACATAATGCAGCCAAGTACTGTACTTGGCGAATGGGTAACAAGGGTGACCTTCATTTCAGTTCCAAGTTCTTAATTTCCATCTGAGACCTCATCAGCATGGCCTTCACTTTCCATATTTCTATGAGCATTGTAGTTACATTTAACCAGTCACTAGAAGTTCTAGACTTTCCCTCATTTTCCTGTCTTTTTTTGAGCCCTACAAACTCTTCCAACCTCTCTCCATTACCCAGATCCAAAGCAGTTCCACATTTTCAGCTGTCTTTATAATAATGTCCCACGCTTTGGGACCAATTTTCCACCTAAGTCCATTTTGGATTGCTAGGAAGAAACACCTGAGACTGGGTAATTTATAAAGAGGTATATTTGGCTCACAGTTCAGAAGGCTATACAAGCACAGCACCAGCAACTGCTTTCTGTCAGGACCTCAAAAAGCTTCCACTAACGGTAGATGGTGAAGGAAAAACACACATTTTACAGGGCAAGAGAGGGAGTGACAAGGTGAAGAAGTGGTGCCAGGCTCTTTTTAACAATCAGATCCTCCACTACCACAACAATGGCACAGATCCATGCACAAAGGATCTTCCCCCATGGCCCAACACTTCCTGCAAGGCCCCACCTCCACCACTATGGAAGGTTATGATTCTACTTATATTACATTCTTGAAATGACAAAGGACATGGAGGAAAAAAATTGTGTTTTCAAGTATGAATTTTATTGCATTTATGAAACATGCTGTTCAACTATTCTGTACTTTGTCCACTTGACATATCATTAACTAATACCGAATCTATGTAAAGCAGTTCACTTTTCCAATCTGTTGTTCCATCTTAGGCAAGAGATGTTAAAAGTTTTGCTTCTGTCCCATCTACTCAATAGAGTTCCTTTGTGTAAGACAAACCTCATGATCAGTTCATGACCAGAATCAGTGAATAACTCCCAGGGTACAAAATGGCAATTACAAGGTCACCCTCTTTCTGGAATTCCAATTGTTTCAAAATCCATTGTCTTCACAACTTTCCAATTTATTTAAAAACATATTTTTTGAAATTTTTATTTTTTAAGTTTTTGATGTGGGAGCATTGGGCTCCCATGGTCTAAAAGATTATACTCAGAAATGTAAGTTTATGATCTATGACATTGACATTTTTAAGAAATGGTGCCAGTTGTTTTGCTTAATATACCAGATTAAGAATTTTTCCGTTATCTCATTGTCATTTAACTTTTTCCTCTAACTTCAATATTTTTGGTAAAGTGAAATTTGGTATAAAGACTTGTAGGAGATTGGTCAGGGTGGTGGGAGAAACTATAGAAAAAGGAGCAGGTCTTCTGAAAGGTCGGAAGGCTCTACATAGCTTTGGGGGAGAATAGCTGAAGGCAGCTGTTCTCTGACCCTGAGGCAGAGGGCAAAAAAGTAGGTACAAGGGAGCGTAGGGGAATTTATCCTGATCAAGTTTGTTTACTTATGTTGACCAGGAACTGACCTGTGTGTGACATTCCCTGAAAGGGGAACAATAAACGTTAATTACCTGCAGGCTGTCTTGGCTTCAGCTTTTTGGCATTGTGTCTGCACTGAATAAAAGCAAGCAGCACCAGATTCTTGGGGCTGCATTTTGACCACTTGAGCCAGGCAGTCCCCTAGCTGCTCTTACACTGCATACCTGTGTCTGAGTACTCCTTTCAGTCTTTTTGATGTCACTGTTTAGGGCTACCAACTTTCCTCTTAGCAACACCTTTGCTGTATCCCAGAGGTTTTGATAGATTGTGTCATTAGTGCTGTTCAGTTTGAGGAATTTTTAAATTTCCATCTTGATTTTGTTTTTCACCCAATGCTCATTCAGGAGCAGGTTATTTAATTTCCCTGTATTTGAATGGTTTTGAAGATTCCTTTTGGAGTTGATTTCCAGTTTTATTCCAATGTGGTCTGAGAGAGTGCTCGATATAATTTAAATGGCCTTAAATTTATTAAGGTTCATTTTATGATCTACCATATGGTCTGTCTTGGAGAAAGTCCCATGTGCTGTTGAATAGAATGTGTACTCTGTGGTTGTTGAAATGTTCTGTATATATTTGTTAAGTCCATTTGCTCCAAAGTGTAAATCCATTGTTTCTTTATTGACTTTCTGTCTTGATGACCTGTCTAGTGCTGTCAGCGTTCCTCTATTATTGTTTTATAAATGTGGGAGTTCCACTGTTAGGTGCATGTATGTTTAGGATTATGATATTTTCCTGTTGGACAAGGTCTTTTACCATTATATAATGTCCCTCTTTGTCTCTTTTAATTGCTGTTACTTTAAAGTTTGTTTTGTCTAATAGAAGAATAGCTACTCCTGCTCACTTCCAGTGTCCTTCTGCATGAAATGCTTCTTTCCATCCCTTTACTTTATGAGAGTCCTATGTGTTAGATGAGTCTTCTCAAGGCAGCAGATGGTTGGTGAGTTCTTATCCATTCTGCAGTTCTGTATCTTTTAAGTGGAGCATTTGGGCCATTTACATTCAATGTTAGTATTGAGATGTGAGGTACCATTGCATTCATTGTGCTATTTGTTGCCTGTGTACTTTGGTTTTTTTGTTTCTTGCTTTTGCTTTTTAACTTGTATTTTTGTTTTATAGGTCCCATGTGATTTATGCTTTAAAGAGGTTCTACTTTGATGAGTTTCCAGGATTTGTTTCAAGATTTAGAGCTCCTTTTACCAGTTCTTGTAGTGGTGGCTTTGTAGTGGTGAATTCTCTCCTCATTTGACAGTATGAAAAAGACTGTATCTTTTCTTCACATATGATGCTTAGTTTCGCTGGATACAAAATTCTTGGCTGATAACTGTTTTGTTTGAAGAGGCTGAAAGTTGGGCTCCAATCCCTTCTTGCTTCTAGGGTTTCTGCTTAGAAAACTGTTGTTAATCTGACACGTTTTCCTTTATAAGTTACCAGGTGCGTCTGTGTCACAGCTCTTAAGATTCTTTCCTTTATCTTAACTTTGGATAACCTGATGACAATGTGTCCAGGTGGTGATTTTCCCAGGTGTTCTTTGTGCTTCTTATATTTAAATGTCTAGGTCTCTAGCAAGGCCAAGGAAGGTTTCCTCGATTATTCCCCCAAATATGTTTTCCAAGCTTTTAGAATCCTCTTCTTCCTAAGGAACACTGATTATTCTTAGGTTTATTTAACATAATCCCAGATTTTTTAGAGGTTTTGTTCATATTTTCTTTTCCTTCTTTGTCTTTGTTCTTGAAGTGGATTAATTCAAAGACCTTGCCTTCGAGCTCTGAATTTATTTCTCTATTTGTTCAATTCTATTGCTGAGACTTTCTAGAGCATTTTGCATTTCTATAAGTATGTCCAATGTTTCCTGAATTGTTGATTATTCTTTAAGCTATTTCCTTGAATATTTATCCATTCATTTCTTGTATCATTTCTTTAGACTTCCTTGCATTGGGCTTGGCCTTTCTCTGGTGCCTGACAGGCTTAATAACCTCCTGAATTCTTTTTCAGGTAAATCATGGATTTCTTCTTGGTTTGGATCAATTGCTGGTGAACTAGTGTAATTTGGGGGGAGGGGGGGTGTTAAAGGGGTTTGTTTTGTCATATTACCTGAGTTGGTTTTCTGGTTCCTTCTCATTTGGGTAGGCTGTCAGAGAGAAGGCCTAGGACTGAAGGCTGTTGTTCAGATTCTTTTGTCCCACAGGATGTTCCCTTGATGTAGCACTCTTCCCCTCTCCTATGGATGTGACTTCCTGTGAGCAGTACAGTGATTGTTGTCTCTTTTCTGGGTCTAGCCAACCAACAAGTCTACCCAACCAATAAGTCAACTCTGGGCTGGTACTGGGGGTTGTCCACACAGATTCCTGTGATATGAACCATCTACAGGTCTCTCAGCCATGGATACCAGTGCCTGTTCTGGTGGAGGTGGTGGGGAGAGCAATGGACTCCATGAAGGTTCTTAGCTTGGTAGTTTAATGCTCTATTTTTGTGCTGGTTTGCCTCCTGCTGGGAGGTGGTGCTTTCCAGAGAGCATCAGCTGTGGTAGTATGGAGAGGAACCCATGGTGGGTGGGGCCCTAGAACTCCCAAGGTTATATGATCTTTGTCTCCAGTTACCAGGGTAAGGAGGAAAGGACCATCAAGTGGGGGCAGGGCTAGGCATGTCTGAGCCCAGACTCCCCTTGGGTGGGTCTTGTTGCAGCTGCTGTGGGGGATGGGAGTGAGGTTCCCAGGTCAATGGAGTTGTTTCCTAGGAGGATTATGGCTACCTGTGCTGAGTCATCCAGGTTGTCAGGCAACTGGGGGAAGGCCAGCAGTCACAGGCTTCACCCAGCTTCCATGCAAACCAAAGGGCCGATCTCACTCCCACCACGCACCCCCTAACAGCCCCGAGTCTGTTTCTAGGTGGTAGGCAAGCCAGGCTTGAGAACTTGCCCCAGGCTACCTGCCTCCCAGTTGAGAAAGGGCTTAGTTCTTCCCGCCTGTGGAGTCTGCACGTTGGATTCACATTCTCCCCCGAGTTCTGGCCAGACTTCTCAACCCATTCAAATTATCACAAAATTCAGCTGGAAATGGCCTTCTCCCTATGGTGCTTATCTCTCCACCTTGTCCTGCTCCTCTGGCCATCCTCCTGATGGATTCCTGTGGTGCCAGGTAGGAGTGGCCTGCTTGGGAAACTGGCAAGCTCCCAGGGCCTTCCTGCTGCTTCCTCTACCCCTGTATTTTGCTCAGCTCTCTAAGTTGACTCACCTCCAGGTTAAGGTTGGAAACTTCTGCAAACAGACCTTCAGTTTCTCCAGTGGGGGTGTGTGTTCAGAAGAGGAGCCTCTCCCACTTCCACAGTTGGGGCAATCACAAGATCTGGAGTGTCTTGTGGGTCTTGCAGGAGCAGTCTGCTTCCTTCAGAGGGTCTGTGGGTCCTCTCGGGATTGCTGGTTCATTCTTGCAGTCGATCTGGTGCTAAAATTCACAATGTGGGCCTCCATACACTGTTCTGTCCATCCAGTCAGAGCTGCAATCCAGTCCTGCCTCCTGTCCGCCATGATGACCTGCCTCTCCCTTGGGATTTTTATATCCAAAAATGTCTTCCTATATATTTGACATATAGATTTAAGTTGGCAATATCTTGTTTTAGGTCTCTGACTGAATCATTACCTTCATTACCTTCTACTTTCTACTATTTCTGTTAGGAAATCACTTTTGAGTCTTATTTTCCTCTCTCAATGATAATGTATCTCTTCTTCCATTAAAGAATTTCTCCTTGACATTGATTTTTAGTAATTTTAGTATGATGTAATTCAGTATGGTTGATTTTCATTGACATTACTTTATAACATTTTTTTGAATTTTCAGATTTCTTTATTTGGTCTTGTATCACTCTTCAGCCAGTATTTCTTTAAGTACTGTTTTACCCTGTTCTGTCTCCACCATCCTTCTTCACTCCACTGACAATAGTATTTCTCATTATATCAATTTATCTCTTATAATGCTTCATCTAAAACCATTTTTTTGTCTCTCTGCAACTCCACCTAAATATTTTCCCTGACAAATCTTTCAGTTTACTACTACTTTTTCCTCTATGTCTACTGTGTTTTCAAATGAATACACTAGTTTCTTAATTTTATTTGCCAAATTTTACTTCTAGAATATCCATTTGGTCCTTCGAACGACTTCCAGTTCTCTGCAAAATGTATTTGTCAATCTTGTTATTTCATTTTAACATCCATGTTTATTAATTCCATTATTTGGGTTTCCTTGTGGTATAAAATGGTTTCTTGGGTAAGTCTTGTTTTCCCATATACTTAACTGGTTGCCAGATATTTTAATATCAGATATAATGCAAAAACTTATAGATGAACTCTAGATGACTTTATCTTCCACCAGAGATAATTTACTCATGCTTTTGTTAGGGAGATGGGCTACAGAAACTAGAAATCCAGGAGTACATTGATTTATTCAAGAAATAATATCTGAAGTTGGAATTCATACTCTATGAAAAAATCATATACATCCACTTCAGCCTTACACTTGTTAAGAGTCTCAACTGAAAGTTGGGCTTGTTTGCCAAAGTCTCATCTCCTTCCCAATTATTTCAACAATTGTAATTGTACCATGAGTCTTCTTAGCATCTGCTTTCAAAACTGGCATTGTCACAAGTTGAGAAAAAAGCTGCATCAATGATAGGCTTACTTCTTTGGGCTTCCTTTATTTGTAAAGGTTGGCCTCACGATTCACCAGTACCTGTGTACCTCTCTGATGCCTTCTAAAAGACTTCTATATTTCCACACAAAGCTAATTAAAATAAAATTAACAAAAAAATGCATCTATCATAAGTAGAGAGTTACATTTTTTTTTTTACAATACAAAAATGTAAGCACTATCACAATCAAGAAGTAAAAGCAAGCCATAACTCCAAAAATTTCCTTTGCAGTCACTTCCCCTACTCCCAGGCACACACACAGTTTTACCTTGTATAATTACAGATGTTTTTGCCTTTTCTAAAATACCATAGGAATGAAATTATACATCATTTCTAGCTACATTATGTTTTAAAATTTCATCCATGTTGTTAAAATTTCATTTTACTTTTTAATGTTTAATTCTTATGAATACTCTTGATATAAGCATACAATATGTTATAATCAAATTTGGGTGATTAGGATATCCACCAACCAAAACATTTATCACTTCTTTGTGCTGGGAACATTCCAAATCTTCTTTTATCGTTATTTAAAAACATACAATAAATTATTGTTAACTATTTCACCTTGTTGTGCTATCAAACACTAGAAATTATTCCTTTTAATTGTTCTTTTGTACCCATTAACTGACCTTCCTTCATTCAATCCTCCCCACTATTACTCCTAGTCTCTGGCAACCACCATTCTATTCACCGCCTCCATGAAATCAGTTGTTTTAGCACCCACATGAGTGAGAACATGGAATATTTGTCTTTCTGTGCCTGGTTTATTTCACTTAACTTAGCGTCATCGAGGCTTATCCCTGTTGCTGCAAATAACAGGGTTTTTGTTTGTTTGTTTGTTTCCAAGACCAGATCTCACTCTTGGCACACAGGCTGGGAGGTAATCATGGCTCACTGCAGCTCCGACCTCCTAGGCTCAAACAATTCTCCCACTTAAGCCTCCCAAATAGCTAGGACTATAGGTACATGCTACCATGCCCAACTAATAATTGCTAACTTTTTGTAGACACAGGATCTTACTGTGTTGCCCAAGTTGGTCCTGAGCTCCTGGGGCCAAGTGATCCTCCCATCTCAGCCTCCCAAAATATTGAGATTACAGGAAAGAGCCACTAAGCCAGACCAATTTCATTCTTTTTAAGGCTAAATAATATCCCATTGTGTATATATACTGCCTTTTCTTTCTTCATTCATCCATTGATGGAACACACAGGTTGATTCTATATCTTGGCTATTATGAATAGTGCTACAATTAACATAGTGGTGCAGATATCTCTTCGGTATGCTGATTTCCTTTCTTTTGAATATATACCTACTAGTAATATTGTTGGATAGTACAGTAGTTCTATTTTCAGTATTTTGAGGAACCTCCAGAGTATTTTCCATAGTGACTGTACTAATTTACATTCTCAGCAGTGTAAAAACATTCCCCTTTCTCCACATTTTTGGCAGCATTTATTTTCTTTTTGATAAAAGCCATTTAACTAGGGTGAGGTGATATCTTATGGTAGTTTTGATTTGCATGTCCCTGATTATAAGTGATGTTGAGCAGTTCTTCATATATCTGTTGACAATTTGTCTTTTTACAAATGTCAATTGAAATCTTTTGCTCATTTTATATAGAAATATTTTTTATTCCTATTGAGTTGTTTAAAATCCTTATACAATCTGGTTATTAATCCCTTTTTGGATGACTAGTTTTCAAATATTTCCTTCCATTCTGTAGGTTGTCTATTCACATTGTTGGTTCTTTCTGTGCAGTTTTTTAGCTTGATGCTATCCCATTTTAAAATTTTGACTTTGGTTGCCTGTCAGGTCTTACTCAAGAAATCTGCCCAAATGTTCTGAAACATTTGCTCAGTTTTCTTCTAGTAGTTTCATATCTTATATTTAAGTACCATCCTTTCCCTAATGTATGGTCTTGGTTTGTCAAAAAGAGTTGACTGTAAATGTATGAATTTATTTCTGGACTCTCTATTCTATTCTACTGGTTTATGCGTCTGTTTTTGTTCCAGTACTATGCTATTTTGTTTACTATAGCCTTGTAGTATATTTTGAGGTAACATAATGTGATACATTTGACTTTGTTACATCTGACTTTTGTTCAGGATTGCTTTGGCTATTCAGGTCTTCTGTGTGTCCATACAAATTTAAGGATTGTTTTCCCACTATCCATGAAGAATGACATTGGTTTCATTAAATCTGTTGATCACTTTGGTTGGTATAAACATTTTAACAATATTAATTCTTCTAATGCATGAACATGGGATATCATTCAATTTTTTTGGTATCTGCTTCAATCTCTTTCATCAGTATAGTTTTCATTGTAAATACTGTTAACCTCCTTGGTTAAATTTATTCCTAAGTATTTAATTTTTTGGAGCTATTATAAATGGGACTGCTTCCTTAGTTTTTCAGATAGTTCTTTATTGAAATATACAAATACCATTACATTATTCACTGACATGCATGTTGATTTTGTATCCTGCAACTCTATTGAATTTATCAGTTCTAACAGATTTTTATCAGGATCTTCATGGTCTTCTGAAAATATCATCTGTGAATAATGACAATTTAAGTCCTTCCTTTTGAATTCTGAAGCCCTTTCTTCTTCCTCAGTAATTACCCTGGCTAGAATTTCTGGTGTGAAATTGAATACCATTGTTAAAACTGGGTATCTTGTCTTGTTTCAGATCTTGGAACAAAAGGCTTCCAATTTTTCCCTGTTTGTCAATATCATGCTATGAGTTTCTCATACATGGCCTTTACTGTGTTTAAGTATGTTCTTTCTATACCCAGTTTGCTGTTTTTATCATAAAGGAATGTAGAATTGCATTAAATGCTTTTCTTTTTTTTGGCATCTATTGACATGATCTATGGTTTTTGTCCTTGATAACGTTACTGTGATATTCAATTTTATTGACTGGGCCAGGCATGGTGGCTCACACCTGTAATCCCAGCACTTTGGGAGGCCAAGGTGGGCAGATCACTTGGGGTCAGGAGTTTGAGACCAGCCTGGCCAACACGGTGAAACCCTGTCTCCACTAAAAATACAAAAATTAGCCAGGCATGTGGTACATGCCTGTAATCCCAGCTACTCAGGAGGCTGAGGCAGAACTGCTTGAACCCAGGAGGTGGAGGTTGCAGTGAGCCGAGATCACGCCACTCCACTCCAGCCTGTTCTTGCTTGCCTAGTTCTTTAAGGTATACCATTAAGTTATTTATTTGGAGTCTTTATTGATTTGGCATTTATTATTATAAATTTCCTTCTTAGCACTGTTCTGCTATATTCTTACAGTTTTGGTATGTTATGTTTCCATTATCATTGGTTTCAATAGATTTTTAAAGTGCATTTAAAATTTTTTCATTGACCTATTGGTTGTTAGGAACATGTTTAATTTTGATGTATCTGTATAGTTTCCAACGTTTCTCTTGTTATTGGTTTCTAGTTTTATTCCAGTGTGGTCAGATACTTGACACTATTTTGATTTTTAAAAAATTTGTTAAGCTTTGTGTCATAACATATAGTTCATTCTGCAGAATTCTCCTTGTGCTGATGAGAATGTGTATTCTGCAGCTATTAGAAAAAATGTTCTATAAATGTCTGCTAGTTCCATTAGGTCTAGAGTGTAGTTTAATTTTATTGTTTCTTTTTGTCCTAATGGCATGTCCATTGCTGAAAATGGGACACTGCAGTTCCCTTTTATTATATTGCAGTCTACCTCTCCCTTTAAACCAATTAATACATGTTTCATACGTTTAATTACTCCAATAATGGTTGCATATATATTTAATTGCTCATTCCTCTTGGTAAATTGCTACTTTATCATTACATTGTGATGTTGTCTCTAATTTTTAGTTTTTGACTTGAAGTCTATTTTATCTTAGTAGCTACTTCTGAGATTTTTGATTTTCTATTGCATGAAATATCTTTTTTCATCCATTTGCTTTCAGTCTACATGTGTCCTTATAGATGGAGTGAGTTTCTAGCAGGCAGCATATACTTGGGTCTTAAAAAAAAAAAATTCAGCCTTTCCATTTCTTTCAAATGAAGAATTTAGTCCCTTTACATTCAATTCTAATATTACTACGAAAAATTTACACCTGCCATTCTGTTGCTTTCTGGTTGTTTTGTAAATCATTTATTCCTTTCTTAATATCTTTTGTGTAAACGTGATTTTGTCAAGTAGTACATTTTAATTCTTTGGCTTTGATATTAATGTATTACGAGTTTTTGCTTTGTGGTTATAAGGCTTACAAAAAATATTTTAAAATAAGTTACTTTAAACTGATTACACCTTAACTTTGGTCAGTGTGAGAAAATACTAAAAAAAAAACTCTAAGCTCTAAGTTTATTACCCCTACTTTTAGACTTTTCATTGTCTCTGCATCTTTTTTATATTGCCTATTTCTTAAGCAATATAATTTTTGGTAGGTTTATGTTTTAGTTTTCATTCTAAACTTTCTAGCATCTTACACACAATTATAGCATTCGAGTGCTCTCAATATTGTGTGCTTAGATTTACCAGTGAATTGTCTATCTTCAGATGATTTCTTGAAGCACATTAGAGCCCTTTTCTTTCAGAGTAAAAAAATCTTTAGGTTGTCTTGTAAGACAAGTCTAGCAGTGACAAATTTCTTTCAGCTTTTGTTTGTCTGGGAAAGTCTAGTTCTTTATGTTCGAAGGATAGCTTTGCTGGATACAGTATTCTCAGCGGAAGCTTTTTTGTTGTCCTTCAGCACCTCAAATATGTCTTCCCACTTCCTCCTGATTAAGTTTCTGCTGAGAAGTCTGCTTCCAGATATATAGGAGCTCCCTTATACATATTTACTTCTTTTCTCTTCCTGCTTTTAAGATCCATTTTTTTGTACCTGAAAAGAGTTTAACTATATGCCTTGTGGTATTCTTGTTCAGGTTTAATTCTCTTGGTGTTCTCTGATCTTCTTGTATTTGGAGATTCATATCTTTTTCTAGGTTTGGAAAGTTCTCTATTATGTATGAATATTTGTTCTGTATCATTCTTTCAATCTTCCCCTTCTGAGACTCAATTACAAGGATGGTAGGCCATTTCACTTTCCTTCAAATTACACACATTCTATAATTTTACTCATTCTATAATTAGAATTACTAAAATTATACTCATTCTATAATTTTTTCTTTGCTTTTTCATTTGTATACTCTCAATTGCTTTGTCTTTGTTTATTGATCTTTTCCTCTGTGTACTCTTAGATTCATTTCTAGATTTCTGTGTTTTGTTGTTTCCATATTTCTGCTGAAATTCTGTATCTCTTCATGTATGTTTTCCTAGACCTTTAGGCACTTTTATCGTCATGACCACCCTCTGATAATGCAAACATATGACAATTTCAATTTGCTTCTATTGACTGATTCCTCTCTGGATAAAACTTTTTTCTCCTATGCGTGTCACATATATATATATATATATATATTTTTTTTTTTTTTTTTTTTTTTTTTTACTGTGTGCTGTATATTTTTTATAAAAGGTCAGTAAGTATGGAAAGAAGTAATAGTTAACACCAGAAAACAGCATGCTCCTACTGTTAGGTTCAGAGTTTGACACTGAATCAATCTGATGTACAGTTGAGAGCAGTTGGGCTTTGTTGCAGCTGTAGTTTAACTTCCTCCCTCCTTTCAATTATATATATAAAATTGTATTATATATGTGTGTTACATACACACACACACACATATATGAGACAAGGTCTCACTCTGTTGTCCAGACTGGAGTGCAGTGGTGTGATCATAGTCCTGGGTGAAGTGATCCTCCTGCCTCAGCCTCCCAGGTAGGTGGGACGGCATGCATACACCACCATGTCCTGCTAATTTTTAGTATTTTTTTGTAGAGATGCGGGTCTTGCTATGTTGCCTAGGCTGGTCTCTAACTCCTGGCCTCAAGTGATCTTCCTGCCTTGGCTTCCCAAAGCACTGGAATTACAGATATGAGCCACTGTGATTGGCCATTTCAGATATTTTGAGTGGACAAAGTTTTGTTTTAACAGAAAATTTGGATATGAGCACTGGTGAGATTCTAGTGTTTTTTAGGTTTTGTTTTTTTGTTTTGTTTTGTTTTGCTTTTCAGCTGAGCTGCCAGTTTTTGAAAGAACAGATTTTTCTTTGCACTAATCACAATAGTGTATTTTTTGTTTTCTGGGGTATTTGACTTGTAATCTATTGATGTACTTGGCTTTCTGTGCCTCAGGTGAACTCTCAGTCATATTATCATTCCCTTTGGAGGCCACAGTTCTTAGACCATAATGCCTCAGAATGACTTCCTTTGTTCCAGGTCTGTTATTTTTCTTAGCTTCCTAATAAATGAGCACACCCTTTCTAAAATCAGCACACTGGTTGTTTAAAACCAAGAAATATTTCCAACACTAGACTTACAAGGGTACTAACAAGCCACTATTTGCTGAACTTTCATTTTGCAACAAGTCTCTACTGGACAATGAAAGATAAAAGTTACCTTCCTTTTTCACAAATTCATTGAGCACTTAAAATACATAACATCTTACTACAAAATACAGTATAATCTTAGTCCTTCTACTTTGTGATTCCCCATCTTTTTTTGTTGTTGTGGTTTTTTTTTTTTTTTTTTTTGAGACAGAGTCTTGCTCTGTGGCCCAGGCTGGAATGCAATGGCATAATCTCAGTTCACTGCAACCTCCACCTCCTGGGTTCAACTGATTCTTCCGCCTCAGCCTCTCGAGTAGCTGGGATTACAGGCACACGCCACCAGGCCTGGCTAATTTTTGTATCTGTAGTAGAGACAGGGTTTCACCATGTTGGCCAGACTGGTCTTGAATTCCAGACCTCAGGTGATCTGCCCACCTTGGCCTACCAAAGTGCTGGGACTACAGGTGTGAGTCACTGTGCCCAGTTGATTCCACTATCTCTTACACGCTTGTAATCAATATCCAATCGGTACAAAGAGAAAAAACTGGGAGAAAGCATTATGAATTCTCAAAACCTTAAAAATAGAAATACATCCATTCCACTTTCTAAAATTCAGTTTTGCACCTACATCTAACTGCACGTGAGGCTAGGAAATATAGTCTTGCTGTATACCCAGGACAAAAAGGAAACAGATTTTTCACTATCAGTTCACAGTATCTGCCAATTTTGTTAGCTTAAGACCTCTTACTTTAAAAGTTAAATATTCAACTCAAAAATGTTGATGGAATTGAAGAGAAATGCCTTATCTGTTCAATCAAGCTACTGTATCTGACAATGGAGGCAAGGTATATTTTGATGGTCAGTATGACTGTCTTCTGTCACTTCAGCATTACAGTTAGGGATAAACACACATTCCAAATTCTCTTATAATCCCTCCACAAAGCTACAGCAGTGTCCCCTTATCAGTAGGGATATATTCCAAGATCTCCTGTGGATTATCTGAAACTATAGATAGTACTAAACCCTCTATATACTGTGTTTCCCTATACATATATATATAGACCTATGATAAAGTTTAATATATATGAGATAAAGTTTAATATATATATTAGGCATAGTAAGACATGAACAACAATAATAAAATAGAAAAATTATAATAATATGCCAGCATACTACTCTTGTGCTTTGGGGCATTAAATAAAATATGGGCTACTTGAACACAAGCACTGAGATACTGCAACAGTCCATCTGATAACTGAGATGGCTACAAAGTGACTAATGAATGGGTAGTCTCTACAGCATAGATATGCAGAAAAAAAGAGATGATTTACATCCTGGGCAGCAGGGCAACAAGATTTCATCACACTACTCTGAAGAGCCTATAATTTGAATTTATGAATTATTTCTGAAATTATCTTATATTTTCAAACCATGATTGACTGCAAATAACTCAAAATGCAGAAAGCTAAGCCATGAATAATGCAAGCCAACTGTATTAACATTTTTAGCCTATGTTATTTCTAAGGGTAAAAGTTAACTAATGGGATTCAAATATTATCAAAGTATTTGTTTGGTCTTAAAACAATTTATTTAATATGTTGGTATGTATCGCTAAGCCTCGTGTTCTAGGAATGGACAAAGTCCATGTTTTTCCCTGAGCCACCTTCCCCATACAAATTTTATAATTTTATAAACGTTGACTCTGTCAATTTCCTTCTCCCCATACTACGATGCTTCATAACTTAAATAATAGCTTCCCTAATACAGGAATCAGGACTAAATGACATTTTGCAGGTGTGTTACACTGTGCTTTTCAAAGGCATGATACTTTTTCATGGTTTGTATCCAAATTATTTCTAGCAATGTCAGTATTTAGTCAATCAATGCTTATGGAAATGTCTCCCAGGTTTACTGCTGTTTAATATAGGTATAGTATTTTATTCCCTTTCTGTCTTATCAGTCCAGAAGACCTCAGAAATATTATTTACTGATTCTTGTATCTAACAACTAATTTATAATTGAGGTCTCCATCACATAAGCATTATTCCTTGAATTGCTCCACCTGACAGTTTAAATGTTTTCTCACCATCTTTTCTTCTGGCCAGGGAACTCTCTCTTCTAAAAAGATAAAAAGCCTGGTTAATCGTCTTCAAAGATTATTTTGTAAACCAGTTCATCACTGGGCACTTTCCAAATGAGCATTTTTTTTCTTTTTCATCAGAGATCTGTAAACTATTCTTTACCTGCACATACAGAGATCCAAGGAGAAACAATCCAATCATCTGCATAACCAGAAAAAATGAGAACATTGTTTTTGTAGATGCATGTATCACAATTATTTTGCATGTAGTTTAACTGGATTGCCAATTTTGTTCTTTAGAATTTGGGCTCTACAAAGGTTACATCCCATTAAAAAGGCTCAATATTTACCTGTTCAAGACTACTTTTACATGTAATTATAACTTGCTATAAACAAAAATCTAAGAAGCTCTTGACTACGGTTATGACTTTTGTTTGATATTAATCATATCTGCTGTTATTCCCAAACTTCTCAATGTTATATGAATACTAACCCTTGTTTTATATAAAATATGACTAAATTTACCTATAGGTACCTCTCTCCTTCATTGGTGATTACAGTCTCACACCAGAGACTAAACTGCATGAAACTACTGCAAGCATGTGTATGACAGACCAATCAGCTTAGTATCTGGCATTGTGACCAGAAAAAAAAAAAAGAAAAAAAAAATCATCACCTACAAAATCTCTTGGGCAAAACTCAAGCCATGAAAGAGCTCACACGAATCCAGGTCTACTTTCCTTTACAGGTAGATTCCAGAACAATAACAAAAAATTTAAGACTATGAGAAATGATTTAATATGATAAAACTCCCATTTCAAAACCCAGTTCTAAAGGATTTACTGACCAATGCTGATTATTTAGTCATGGAAAATGTCTCTCATAAAAGTGCTCCTAACAAAACATGATCTATAATAATTTATAAAATGTGAAGGGCTAGATGTGCAGACTGATTGGTGCACGTCAGGTTGTTTCTCTTAAATAAGGTATAAAAAACTATGATATCATAGTCTTTCGACTTCATTTTCTAGGATAGAAAAGTATAGGCATAGGTGTTTTTAATAGTCTTCTTGATGATATCCTTTAAAATAATCTATCGAATGGCTTCTTTCATATTTCCTGATTATCAGTATTCATCATTGTTACTGTCAGCCTTGATTAACTGGTTGAAAATTTCAGAGCAGAATAAGCAACTTCTGTGAACCTTTCCCCAATCCCTGAGAATCATAATCATTACAGAAATATTTTATCCTTTCATCAAATATCTCTGGAAAGTAGCCGTGTTCGTTCACCGTTAATAGGGCAAGGTGCAGTGTCATAGAGGGTTAATCCATGTAAATTGGCTTCCACCCGTAAAGAAATTTTCTGGAACAGAAAAGAAAATTATATATAGAAGTTTCCTCCTTAAAGAGAGATCACTCCTTCAATATGTTCTATAGGTTACCTTGTGATTACGAATGTAAATCAATTCTAATGATAATAAGAGTGAGATAACTGTTTTACTATCAAAGGTATCCTCTTTGTACCAATTAAAATCTGGAAAAATCAAGCTTCTCTATTCATAAAGTTCCTTGTTTTTCTTTGGTTTCTACTAAGAATCAGTAAAATGTTGAGAATGACCTATGTAAAAGTACACAGAATCAATAAAAATTTCTATTTAAGAATTTCTGAAATTTATTTCATAGCCCCATTTTCAAGGCTAAATCTTGCTAGCAATACACTACTTCTTTAAACACAGAAACAATTTACCTGAAAAGTTACATCACTTGTTTATGATACCAAATCATAAACAGTTAATTTTCAAAAAGGCTGAGAGTTGCCTATGGAAAGTTCTCTTAGTCCACCTTCCTGGACTAAGATAAAAGAAGGAAGTCTCACTGAATGAAGCTAATACTGTGTTTTCTTACCTGAAAATCACGAATGTAAGTCAGGAAAAAACCAAAGAAGGAAAATGACATAGACCATTCTGCTGCAGTAGTGATCATGTGAAGCACATAACCCTGAGTGAAAGGAAAAAAAAGAACAGTTTTGCGAAACTTCATTTAAATGATCTATATACTATGTTTCAAATAAAAAACACACAATTCTTATAAAACAATGGAGCTTCTGAAAAATCAACCCTTGACTCACCAGGCATATATCTCTAGAATTAAAGAGCCAGCATTAGGAAGTCTTCCTAAATGACACTCTATTTGTTTCACTGGGAGCGAATAAAATTTCCACTTAAATAGCTAAGACAGAACAGGATCATTTTTACTCTACAATCGAGAAATTACTACTGCCTTACCCAAAGCCATAAGATTCATAATATGTGACTAAGAAAAGTTTAACAATGCTCAGAATAAACTTAGTAAGTGGTGTGTTTATGATATTAAATAATATATGGGTTACAATTGGGAAAATCAAGTAAATTATTTCATTCATTATCACAAACATGTCCAATTTGGGGATAATTCTTAAATAAACCACCACCAAGTGGTTTGTGAAAACAGAGGAATTCAATTTATTCTTTAGTATATGTTCCTCTTCCTTTATTCTCAGGGTCCAAGATGCTATCTACATTCAGATATCAACAATACTGAAACCTAAATGCAGAGTCCATAATCAATTTCCAGATAACAAAAAGTGGGAGATGTCTTTTCAATTCAGAAAACAAGTATTGAAAACATAAATGATCGTGGTTGGCTATATTATATACTATACCCACATTTAGGGGAGTCAATTTCTCAGAAAATTCTTTTGCCATCACAGTGCTCTTCATATTTTGACAATATCTACAGATCACAGGTAACAGGAGAATATAGAAGGTTCTACATAAACCCTACCATATCCAGAAAATAATTTTAATACAGAACTGATTATTCCACTAGAAGACTTTCATTATTACTGATAAAATGAAAAACACATCAAGATCAACCAAAATAACCATCTTTAATATAAAACGAAGTTTTATAGACTATAAGTTCTTACTTTGTCCTCGGGGTTCCAATGGAGTTTCTGTTCTAAATCAATCCCAAAATTGCCACTGTGCAAAACTGATGAGCAAGTCAGCACTATAAAAACATAAGTCAAGGAAGAATCTCAGAGAAGACCTCAGAGAACAAAAATCACTTTACAGTCTGAAAGGATTACTCACACATTTATTGCTAAGGTCTGAACGCATTTTCTTAAAGACTTAATGTTACACAGCAGTGGTACTGTAAAACAAAATGTGCTGCTCAGAGGGTCACAACAAAATGGTTCTCACAGTCAAATCCCACCTCTTTGTTCAGAAAATTAGCAGTTCTATCATAATCTTTAACTAAATAATGGTTCTCAGAGACAGCATTTACTCATCCCTCATTTCTTTAAAGTGAGTATGATCAGGCTCAACATTTTCGTTCCTAGCTCAATTACTGAGGTGCTATGTACAATCTGAGTTTCATATTTCAAATTCTTTAGTTTAGGGTTGTGAACCTAAGAATCTCTCCTACAAAAAAAAAAAAAAAAAGAAAGAAAGAAAGAAAAAAAGGCTTCTTACACTGCACCAATAGTGTTCACTTAAATTTTGTCATTCAATTCCTTTCCAAGTGTAGTCACATTGTACAGTGAAGGATACTGCTAAATGCACTTACTCCACACCAGATAACCAACAATAGTCTGATCCAGAAGACTTGTTTGCCATGGATTTTGGGCTGCATTTGGTAGGAAAGGATGGTCTGAACAAACATATATAATGAGCCCATACCAAAGGTAAGCACAGCTCCACTTACATGTGCAGCAAAAAGGGCTGTTTTCTGAGAGATAGAGAGAAGAAATACGTCAATAAAAGAAACTCAGAACACATTGGCAACACAACATTTAAAAGCACAAGTCAGAAATTTTAATAGGACATTCACTGAGTAGAGAAGCTGAGCTCGGCCAATTCTACAAATTACTGAGGTAATTTTCTCTCATAATACTCGGCATAAACCTGAGGATTATAGTAATACCAAACTATTTCATACATCTCCACTGGAAATATAATAGGAACTATTCATTTATTATTTTCTTCACTTAATAATATGTTTACTGGGTGCCTATTAGGTGCTAGGTACTATTCTAAATCTTCAGATCCATTAGAGAACAGGCAAAAATCCAGCTCTGAGTTTAGTAAAGATACATAAACAATAAATATAAACTTCAGAAATAAGGAAATTCCAGTGTGCCTGATGGTGATAAGTGTCATAGGAAAAGCACAGTGCAGTAAGAAAAGATTAGGATGGACTGCAGTGCTGGGAATTGGGAGTTTCCATTTAAATTCAATTTAACTGTAAATAAAATTTAAAGACTCAAGAAATTGAAACATTCTCCCTTGGCTCTAGCTTGATTGGTTTTATATAGTTACGCTGCCATTAGCCAAGGAACACCAAGGACTACTGGTAATCACCAGAAGCCAGGAACAGATTCTCCCTCTGAGCCTCCAATAGAGAATCAACCCTACCAATACCCTGATTTTAGACTTCTGGCCTCCCAAACTTTGACAGAATAAATTTCTATTCAGTCGCCCAGTTTGATATTTTATTATGGCAGCCATAGAAAATTAATATAGATTTCTGCTTACTAAACTTTTACTACTCTCCTTTGATAAATTTCGTATGAAGAAAAAATTCCTCTAAGTAGGTAGTGAAGACACTTGCCATGTAGTTATTTTACTGAACAACATATACAAATTTGTTTTAAAAGAAATTCAATTTTTATTTTTTAAGTTAGATTTTTCAAATACCATTTTATAGCAATTATTAGGCATCTCTTTAAATGCAGGCAACCATAGCAATAACAGAATTTTTTCTAATCCTGCATAGTCCCTTTAACCTCTCTCAATAAGTTACTAAATAATTAATGAAAGCATGTTTGTCCTAAGTACTACGCTAGGTGCTGGAAATACAATGGTGAACGTTTCAAAACCATTGTGCTTATAATTAATAAAGAAATACATCAACTAAAAAATAAAAATAATAAATTTACAACCATGGATATAAAGGGCGTTATGGCATACCAAACAGAGGAAACAGTACGTGAAAGGGAATTAAATAAGCTTGTCCTATTTAAGCAGCACAAAAAGTGATATATACAATGGAGACATTAAGAAGGGGAATAATGCAAAATTAGGCTTGAAAGGTAGACATCAGGCAGATCATACAAGATCTTTGAGTTAGTTAGGCATTTTGGTGGTTTAGCAAATTATTTCTTTCTCTCTTGATTGTATCTCTTTTTACATAATTTTTAAACCTGTAGAACTTTAAGCAAGGACACAGGGAAGCAAAGTGAGATGTATATACATTTCCAAAAGATCACTTTTACTGCAATATGAAGAAATGATTCAAGGAATGTAAGAGTGAATGCACAGGAACCATTGAGGCGGCTATGGCAGTAGCTCAGATGAGAGATGATTAAATCTAAACTAGCTGAGAAGACAGTAAGGAGGGAAGTAAAGACAGAAATGGAAAGAAGTGAATGTCTTCAAAAAATATTCAAGAAGTAAAACCAGTAAGTCCCAACTCCATTTAAAACACAGTGCTAGCCTCTCTTCCAAGCCAATATCTGCAAGGGTAAACCATTTATAGACCTGGTTTTGTAAAATTTTTCCTGTATAAATCACCCAGAATTTGTCTCCACAAAAGAAAATGGGGAAGTGGAGGAGGAAGAACTGCACTCGCCACTTTAAGTAGTAAACGTTTACTCTGGAAAGGAAGGAGATCCTCATTAGGATAGCAGTGAGTAAAAAAGGAAAAAAGAAAGAGAGTCGTTTGATATCTGCGTAATGCTACAGGCTCTGGTTATAAACAGGGCCCAGCAATAAAGCCATCAGTGAAGGATGAAGAGGGCATCTAAAGTTGCATGAAGAGATGTTAACAAAAGAGAAAAAGTAATTTAATTCAAAATTACACGGCCATAGGTACTCTTGCGGTGAAGGTAAATTAGAATAAAAGCTAAAAGCAAAATAATAAAGAAAGTATATAGGCTACCTTAAGTAAATGAGATAAAGGTGGAAAGGCAGCTTGTGTGGGTGCTATCAAGAACTGCTATTAGCATTTGCTGGGCTGTGTAAACAAATATCGGAGATCCATTTTTACCATAAAAGTGATGAGAAACATTGTTAAATTGACCAAGAGACAGAGAATCACCATCCTCACACTGAAATTCCCCAAAACATTTTTTAACAATGAGCTACAGAAACTGATTAGGGAAGGCAGAACTCTATTTGTGGCACAGACAGCTAGCTAGTTGTACACCCAAATTGTTGGTAACCTTTCATAGTATAAAGTGGCTGTTGGGAAATAATGTCCAGCAAAACTACATTTTCTCCAGGGTCCATTTTTTCTGACCTGTGCACACCTGCTGCACCCCTACATCTAGCAAACATGAATGTCAATGGAATTACATGAGTTACTGTCAGGTGACAAAAATTCTCTCCTTCACCAAACCCAGCTCAGCTTACTCTGAACTCTCTTGTCAACTAGGTCCTAACTTCCGGGTTGCCATGTTCATCTCTGCATTGTCCAATTTTAGCAAGAATCTTGTTCAATTTAACCATAATCCTCCATTCTCAATATCTGATCACCATAAATATAATTATCACCTCTACCATGCCTCAAGTGATGTCTAATCACCCTGGTCTGCCTTCACCAAGAATCCTATTAGGTCAGTACTATGGTTTTGACATTTGACCCCTCCAAATCTGAAGTTGCAATTTGATCCTCAATGTTGGAAATGGGGCCTAATGGCAGGTGTCTGGGTCACAGGGATGGATCCCTCATGAATAGACTGATGTGGGGAGTTGTGGATGGTGAATGAGTTCCCACTCTATTCATTCCTGTGAGAGCTGGTTGTTAAAAAGAGACTGGCACCACCACCCCCTTGTTTCCTCCCTTGCCATGTAAAGCTCTGCACACACCAGCTCCTGCTTTGCTTTCCATCATGTGTAAGCTTCCTGAAGTTCTCATCATAACCAGATGCTGGCATCATGCTTCTTGTACAGCCTGCAGAATCATGAGCCAAATAAATTTTTTCTTATAAATTACCCAGCCTGAAGTATTATTTTATAGCAACACAAAACAAACCAAGGCAGTTTAACCAGAATTCCTTCTTAACCCTTACGTTTTCAGCTTAGTAACTTTCCATCCACTAACCACTGCACCCTGCTCCACAGCTATAAATTCCCACTTTTACTTGTATTCAGAGTTGAGCCCAGTGTTTCTTTCCTACTGCTCTCTCTGTGGAGAACTGAAAAATATTTGATGAAGGTTGATCACTACTTTCACATTAAGTATTTGACATTATTTTTTCCTGAGAAAAAGCTAGAAGACCTACAGCTCTTCCTTTCATTTCCTCATATACAAGGCAGGACACCTAGGAATGCAGGCAATCAATGAAAACATCCAAACAAGTAGGTAAAATAGGTAAATGATTATAAATTGTTAGGCATGCTAAAAACAAAACTTCTAAAATCTGTAATTGTGTCACTTATAATTTATATCAATTTTGTTTCAGTAGTGAGTTGAAGTAATCTCCAACTAAGTAGTAATGACGACTCTATAGTCCTGTGGATCCTAAAAAAAAGTTAAAATAATTTGTATTTGTTCAGACTTCTAAATATGAATTTTTCTAGTTGTGCAAGTAGCTATTTCTAGTAGGGTCAAATAATTTAAAGGAAGTGATTTCTGCTTTGTTAAGGTAAAGAAATAACAGCATGTAACTGAATGCTTCAGGTTTCCCTTTTAATATGTATTATATTTATGTACTTAAGGAAAATACCTATGCTGGGCTAAAACACAAACCTGGAAGTTTGCCACAACAGCAAGTCCTAAACAACTCAGTATTCCAAGTACAAGGCCAGCCTTGTTTAATTTGATGATAACGTTCTCTTCAGGACTCAGAGCATGAACTTGCTTATAACGAACATAAATGGTAGCAACGCCTGGGAAAAGATAATCCAAAAAACAACAAAGTAATAAATAACCAAGAAACAAAGTTGCCAATGAAGAGTTCACAAAGGTCACTGCTATCCAGAATCACAGATTTTCCTTTTAAAATTAACCAGAGAGAATGAAAAGAAAAAAACAAAAAACAAAATAGCTGTAGTTTTGTTTTTGCTTTTAAGAGATGGGGGTCTCTCTATGTTGCAGAGGCTGGATTCCAACTCCTGAACTCAAGTGATCCATTGGACTCAGCCTCCCAGACAGCTGGGACTGTAGGTACATACCTGTGTGCCTGGCTCATGCTGTGGATGTTGGAGAGCCTTAAGGTTGTATTACAGAACTACTGATGTCTCCAGTGACTAAGCAAATCATCTGCCTTCCATGGGTCTCATATTTACAAATAGTTACATAAAACACAAAATATTTTTACGATGAACATCAGAATCAGAAGTAACTAGTTCTAGAATATAGGTAAAATGGGCATAGGCAAAAAACCCAAAAGCTTATTTGTGTCACTCTCATATCATTTTATTTCAAATTACAACTTGGCTCAATAAGATATTGCAGCCAATTACACAGGGAGAAAAGCCCACCTTACCATATTTATCAGTCAAGAACTAGCTAAATCAAATTTTCCACTGCAGAAATATTGCCAGAGAATTCAACAGTGTAGAAAGCATTTCAGAGATATGCTGGTAAAGACATGTTTCTAAAGAGTTTGGTCATGAGATGAACTTCTTTAAGTTGAATTATCTTCCTGATTTCCATTTTTGACCCAAGCAAATAATAAACATCATACAGAAGAATGCAAATATTTAAAACAATCACACTTGATAGAAAAATATCATGTGAGTAAACCATTAATAAAAATTTGGTTCAAATTAAATAGGGCTATGAAATACTTCAGTAGCAACTCTATCCCTTTAGCATTAGAATATTGCTCAAAAATCAAAACATGGTTCCATCTTTATTCTCAAACACCTAAACTGCTTATCCCAAAGGAATTTAGTTAAGATTAGTTGTGGTCAGCTGCATCCACAACTCTTTGTTCCTTACTGGTTGCTTAAGAAGTCCACTACAGTCCTCAAGGAATATATGGTTATACTTAACAACTTCCATTTGAATGAATAGTAGAATAATCCTATACATATTTTTTAAAGGTTTATTCCCATAAGTCAGCATTTCTAGAAAAGTGTTTATCTTTTAAAAGGAGCATAATTATGATCAATTATTTAGTGATAACATACTCTCAAATACAACTAGAAAGTAAAACAAGTAACACTCCAGTGTTGAAACAAGAAAATACAGTAGCAATTTGGCTACTAAGTATTATTGTTAAAATCACTTTAACAATACTTACATAAATACTTACATAAAACTGCTGCGATATTTAGCATTGCCCCAAATAAGCATTTTTCTGGAGCCAGTGTACCAGTGTCACTGAAAGAAGAAAAGGAAGATATGTGCATTTCTCACACTAGATAGACACATATATTTCTTCTAAGGGATAAGAATACCAGGAGTTACTTCAAACCTCTTATCTAAGTCCATGAATTCAACTCATATCATTTTATACAGAGAACATGACAATTTGAGTTCACAAATAACTGCCTACTTCACTTTCTACTCACATCATTTTAAGATTATTTTTCTTCCACATAGTAGAAATCAATATATACTGATCTTTAAAAAGCTATCCTTGGTATGTTAAGACTATGTTATTGACCGACCATCATTCAGGCAGATGCATTTATCTGTCCCACCAGAATATTCCTTAAACACCACAGGTTTTTCACAACTCTGCCTTTTTGCACCTTTTGTTGACTATGCTTGTATTCAATTAACACCTATTAACCTACTGATCAATTTTTAAAAGTATTATCAAGTACTTACCATGTGCCAGACACCATTTCAGAAATGGGAACACAGTGATAAGTAAAACAGACAAAGCCCCTGCCCTCGCAGAGCTTACATTCAAGACCAGTTTTGAGTCTCTTCCCCTCTATAACCTTGGATGACTCCTCTAGCAGACAGTGACTCACACACAGCATGTTTTCTGAACTTCCATAAACTCACTTACCACACAGCATTGCCATGTATCCACTTACATGCCTGTCTTTCAGGGCAGTATGCAACACACCCAGGCAGATTAAAACCCCACCATTTACTTACTGCAGGACCTTAGGTTCATCCTTTTATCTCCCTAAAACTGTTCCTTTCATTTGCAAAATGGGGCTATTCATTCCCTCCCAGCTTCATCATATCACTATAAGGATGAAATGTAATGGTAATGCATGTTAAGTATCTAGCACAGTAGCAGGCTCATGGGAGATACCCATTAAATATTAGTTCTTTTCCCCTTCTTAAAACTACTACAAAGATTAAAAAGACAATGTCTTTGGCCTTGAATTGACACACTACAGGAAAGAGATAATCAGGGTTTCAACCAAGACAATGCAATGGGGATAAAAAAGAAATAGAAAGTTATAGCTGGTAAGAAGCCATAACATTTAGTAAACATTTAGATTAAAGGTGTTAGGAAATGGAATATATTAAACATGAATTGTAAGGATTGCTCCTTCTAACTTTACAATTCCGTGAGTCTTTCACTTAAAAAAAAATAAAAATCTGCAGTGAAAAATAGAGAAACAAAAAATAATGTATTTGTAAAGAAACAATTATAAAATAATAAAACGGATCTTTTACATACAAAAGATTTTGGTACTTTGACCATCTTCAGGAGGAGGGAATGAAAAAGTAGAAGTTCCTTCTACTTTTCAAATTTTCCACAATATATATGTATTATTCTTAGAAAAAAGAAATCCATAATTTTCATAGATATACTTCAAATGGTACATGTAAGTTAACAAAGGCATGTATTTCCAGGATGGTTGGCTGAGAGTGTTTCTTCCTTTGGCTCAGGACAGAATGACATACACTGGCCTACAAATGAAAACAGCCATGCCCATCACCTCATTATCATAGCACTTCATCTCAGTGGTCACATCATCACCAAAAAATGTCTGACCATCTAACATCAAAATATATGTTATCATTATTCTATATGTTAAATATTGGCAAAGTTTAAATGTTTTTAGATTAAAAATATACATAGATGTTGTAGTATTTCTTCTCTTACCCCAGTGGCTAGTCACTCCCTTGGGCATCCACTACTTGAACCAACTAAGAGAACACCTGAAGCACACTTATAACAAAATTGCCTTTGAAGTGAAATTTACATTTGGTTATGTCCACTGGGGCTGTTAACAGCTAAACTTTTTTTTTTTTTGAGACAGAGTCTTGCTCTGTTGCCCAGGCTAACAGCTAAACCTTTTGGATAGGATCTATGAACTGAAAAGAATTTTGCAGACTAGCTAGTTTAATCATTTTGCAGATGAAGGAAATGAGCCTACAAGAAATAAAAATAAGTACTAGAGTTTAAATATGTATGTCAGAATGTTGGAGAAAGACCTCAGGGTAATACTAAGTTCAACAGCAGAAAAATGAAAAAGCAGAAGGGGCAGAACAGAAAAGGATGTGCCTAGGGTGCTTTTTAAAGAAAATCACATGCAGTACCATCAAGGAAGTGAAACTCTGAAAAAGAACTAAGTAGCATTTTATGTTACAGTAGTCTCTTGGTATCTGTGGGGGAATGGTTCCAGGACCCCCATCAGATAACAAAACCTGGGGATGCTCAAGTCTCTTACATAAAATGGTGTAGTATTTGCACATAACCTATGCACATCTTCCCATATGCTTTAAATCATCTCTAGATTACTTATAACATCTAATACACAGCATTTCATTCCTGTGGATTCAACAAAGTACTTGGCACTTGGCAAACTCAAGTTTTGAGACCTGATGGAATTTCTGCAGAATATTTTTAATCTGTGGTTGATTGGATGTATAGAAGTGGAACTATGGATACGGAGGGCTGGCTGTATTAAAAGTTCTTCAAAATGAAAGCAGATAAGTTCTCAGATGGAGAAAAAAAATATTGTGAAAGACCCTCACAAATGTTAAATATATACCTTCTGGAGTTACTAAAGAATGGTGTGGCTCCTTAGGCTACATATTCCACTAGCAGAGTGGTAATTATTTATCAAATTATTCCTTGAAATGGAAGCTTAAATTCTAAAACATTTTTGGGTTTTGTAGATCTTCCCAAACTGCATCCAATTTGTTTATATCTCTTGTGCCATGTCATACCACTGCAGAAACAACATGTAAATAGTAATGTCCAGATCTTCTCTTGACATTTTTAAAAGATAAATTTAACCTTCCAATTTATCATTCTTTAAAAGATTACTATTTTCTGTGCTGGAAAGGTTATTTTTCTGAAGGTAAACAAATAAATGAAACAACCACAACAACAACAAAACAAAAAATATTACTTAACAATAGCAACAAAATCTGGCATCTCTATGAAGAGACCAATGTTTCAAAAGCATCATATAGGGGTTGAATACTTTCAGGGGCAGACCTAACCACATTCCATGTGAAATCATCTAGATTAAAACACTAGTAGTTGCTTAATCATATTTAATAATAACAACGTTTTAATAATTATGCTTTCTTCATCTCCCTGACCTATGTAATTTAACTTTTACAGAGAAATTTAAGCCTCAATAGCTCAGAAACCATGCATATGATTATGATTTCCTCATATCCTTTTTGTGAATGCATAAATAGATGCAACACTTTTAAAAGCATTTCTAGAAATGTCAAATGAAAAATGTAGATGCCCTATTACCTATCTAGCAATCTCACTTCTAGAAATCTACCTCACATCAATATCGGTATGTAAAGTTATATGTAATAAAACCTTCATTATAGCAGTTTGTAACAGCCAAAAGGAAGAAAGAATAAGTAAGCAATTTCTGTATCAACATCCTATCACTTTTTACAAACAAAACAAATTTAAAAACCCAAAACAGTGAGAAAGGAGGAGAAAAAAAAGAGAGAGTTTTGTACATACATGATAATAAGATAAAACAAACCAAGCTCTGGAAGGAAATCTACCAAACTACGAATTGTCTCTAGGGTATAGAAATTGGAGGGTTTCAGGAAGGGATTTTTGCTTTTCATTTTTATAATCACTCTGGTATTATTCAAAATTTGTTGTAATAATTACTGCCATTGCAATTTTAAAAAAAGAGGGTTATTATAGCTTCTTGGCCTTTTGCCTAGGATCAAGTGTAAAAAAAGAGCATATGCAACTGACTATCCCTTCTTCATTCGTTGTGAGATTTCAAAAACGTTATCGATCAATTTTGATACTTAATATATCAAAAATATCTAGGCAGCATAAAGAGTAAGAGCGTAGCTTCTAGAGTCAAACTGTCCAGGTTTAATCCTTGGTTCCAACACTAACTGAGTTGTATGCTCATGAGCAAATAACTTGACCTCTCTGGACCTCATTTCCTTCTCTCTCAAATAAGGATCATAGTTCCTACCTTATCCAGTTGTTGTAAGGATGCAACTATTTTTTTTTTTTTTTTTTTTTTTTTTGAGACGGAGTCTTGCTCTGTCGCCCAGGCTGGAGTGCAGTGGCCGGATCTCAGCTCACTGCAAGCTCCGCCTCCCGGGTTTACGCCATTCTCCTGCCTCAGCCTCCTGAGTAGCTGGGACTACAGGCGCCCGCCACTTCGCCCGGCTAGTTTTTTGTATTTTTAGTAGAGACGGGGTTTCACCGTGTTAGCCAGGATGGTCTCGATCTCCTGACCTCATGATCCGCCCGTCTCGGCCTCCCAAAGTGCTGGGATTACAGGCTTGAGCCACCGCGCCCGGCCTAGGATGCAACTATTTAGGACATGAAGAATGCTTAGAAAATTACTTTCTACGAGGCTGGGCGCAGTGGCTCATGCCTGCAATCCCAGCACTTTGGGAGGCCAAGGCGGGCGGATCATGAGGTCAGAAGTTCAAGACTAGCCTGACCAACATTGTGAAACCCCGACTCCACTAAAAATACAAAAATTAGTCGGGCGTGGTGGCATGTGCCTGTAATCCCAGTGACTCAAGAGGCTGAGGCAGGAGAATCACTTGAACCTGGGAGGCGGACGTTGCAGTGAACTGAGACTATGCCACTGTACTCCAACCTGGGCGACAGAGTGAGACTCCATGTCCAAAAAAGAGAAAAAAAGAAAAAAAAAAACAAAGTTTTGGGCATGGTGGCTCACACCTGTTAATCTCAGCACTTTGGGAGGCTGAGGCGGGTGGATCATGAAGTCAGGCGTTCAAGACCAGCCTGACCAATACCGTGAAACCCCATCTCTACTAAAAATACAAAAAATAAAAACATTAGCTGGGTGTAATGGTACACGCCTATAATTCCAGCTACTTAGCAGTCTGAGGAAGAAGAATCGCTTGAACCCAGGAGGTGGAGGTTACAGTGAGCTGAGATTGCACCACTGTACTCCAGCCTGGGCAATAGAGAGAGACTCCATCTCCAAAAGAAAATTACTTCATATGCAGTAAGTATATCAAGAAATGTTTGTTGTTTCCAGTATCTTTTCATATTATTATTATTATTGTTTGTAGCTTTTTTTTTTTTTTTTTTTTTTACTTTAAGGGGAGAATAATTCCAATTCTATATTCTGAAACAACTTCAAATACTTACTTAGAAAACAAGGCACTAAGGAGTCACAGTTCAATAACCAGTTCACAAACTGAATCTTACTGAGCTGTCTCTACATTTCTCTATCACAAAGGAAAAGCCAAATTTAAGTTCCTTTATATATTCCCTTTATTGTTGCAATGCCAGTGTAAAATCTGATTTTTAAAAGGTTGACATTAAATGTCAGCTTCAATGTTAAAATAGGAATGAGACATAGAGTCTCCTATCTAAAGAATACATTTCACTTACCTGATATAAGGTAAAGCCGGGTCTATATGGTGGAGTGTTACTGCAGTAATGTATGAAAATATGAAAGCAGCAGATGTCCAAATTACAAGAGCTGAAGGAAGGAAACTTAGGCCTTGCTGAAACCACCACATTTCAAACAGGTTTTCTGAAATAGAAAAAACACATTAGAAAATTCACAAGGATTTCTTCATCCTACTTTAGCCATCCACGCCCACAGCCTTGTATTTACCACTCCAAGCTGTTTCACCCCGAAATCATCCCTCATGCCATACCCCAACACTCGCTCTCCTTCCCTTTCTTGGTGAGTGGAACCAAGATTCACCCACTTGACATAGCTAGAAACCTGCTTTCTTGTCCCATCTTTCCATGGAAAGTACCAAGTACTGTTTATACTACCTCCTAAATTTATTTCAAATCTACCTTTTTTCTCCATCTTCACTGTCATTACTTTACCCAAACCATCATCATCTCTTGGCCAATTATTATAACTTCCTAAGGGGTACCTGTGATATTGTGAAATATATATGTATTTGGTCTTCATCCCATTTCCTGGCAAAAAGCTCTTAAAAACGCTTGGAATCTCCAGGGTAATAGGAGTGTCTTCTATATACTAATAAGGCTTGCAGTTCATAGATAGTTTTAGGATGGGAACTGGTCACAGGAAAGACCAAGGCATAATTACAGGGTTGGATATTTAGTCCTCCATCCCCAATTCCAGGAAGGGAGAGAGAGAGGATGACAGTTAAGTTGATCGTGCCTGTGTAACCCATAAAAACCCAAAAGGACTGGGTTGAGAGAACTTCTAGATAGCCAAGTATGTGGAGATTCCTGAAGGATGGCATACCCAGAGAGGGTGCAGAAGCTCCGTGCCCCTTTCCGTATCCCTTGCCTTACGCGTCTGGTAAATGTAAGCATTTCTCTGAGTTCTGTGAACCACTCTGGCAAATTAATCAAACACAAGGAGGGGGTAGTGGGAACCTTGGTTTACAGCCAGTCAGTTAGAAACATGGGTAAGACAAGCCAGGCTTGTGATTGGTGTCAGAAGTTGGGAGGTAGTCTAGGGGGACTGAGCCCTCAACCCGTGCAATCTGATGCTCTCTCTAGGTAGATACCATCAGATTTGAATTAGGGGGCATCCAATTGGTGTCGGCTGGTGGAGAGAAATCTCCATACTTCTTGATGATCACAGAAGTATTGTGTTGACTATTGAGTGAGAGAACAGGAAGAACACTTTGGTTGGTTTTTCTTCCTCTCTTTTTTTTTTGAGACAAGGCCTCACTCTGTTGCCCAGGCTGGAGTGCAGTGGTACAATCACAGCTAACAGCAGCCTTGACCTCCCTGGCTCAAGTGATCCTCCCACCTCAGCCTCCCAAGTAGCTGAGACCACAAGTATACACTACCATGCCCAGCTAACTTTATTATTTGTAGAGATGAGGTCTCATTATGCTGCCCAGGCTGGTATCAAACTCCTGGGCTCAAGAAATTCTCCTACTTCAGCCTCCCAAATTGCTGGAATTATAGGTATGAGCCACCCAGTCCAGCCTAGTTTTTCTATTACTCAGTCCTCCTCCAGTCTTGACCAAACCAATCTAGACTCCATTCTAAAACCAAAGTAATCCTAATTTCAAAATACCAATCTGATCACCTTATTCTCCTACAATGGTTTCCCCTATACCCTTAGTCTTTCCTCCTTAACATGGTCCATAAGGTCCTTGCATCATCTGTCTTTACTTATCTTTTTTTTTTTTTGAGCCAGAGTGTCACCGTGACACCCAGGCTGAAGTGCAACGGCACAATCTTGGCTCACTGCAACCTCAGCCTGCCAGGTTCAAGAGATTCTCCTGCCTCAGCCTCCTGTGTAGCTGGGATTACAGGCGTCTGCCACTACGTCCAGCTAATTTTTGTATTTTTAGTAGAGATGGGGTTTCACCACATTGGCCAGGCTGGTCTCGAATTCCTGACCTCAAGTGATCCACCTGCCTTGGTCTCCCAAAGTGCTGGGATTATAGGCTGAGCCACCGTGCCTGGCCTGTCTTTACTTATCTTTCTATATTCACCTCTGGCCATGCTTGGTTCTCAATTCTTTGCTCTAGCTATCATTATCTCATCATTATTACAAAAGCAAACACCTAGCATTTACTATGCCTTACCAGTGTTTACTAAACACCTTAAATACATGAAATAATGTACTTTCCTCAACAGAATTACAGAGTTTAAGACAATTGCCCAAGGTCATAGAGCTGGATGTGGTGGAGATAGGATTCGAACTCAAGCAATTTGATTCTAATGCCCAATCAACTATGCCACACTGCCATAGCATAGTTCTTGCAGATCTTCAAATGTGTCATGCTCTCTAGCACACCTCCAGACCTTCATGGTGACTACAACACTACCTACCCAGTTAACTTTTATATGTTTTTCAAGGCTCAATCTTTCCAGCTTCAGTTGAGTGTCCCTGCTTTGTTTTTAACAGCACCCTTTACTTCCCCAACCAGAGCACTCATTACATTTAACTTGCTTGTTTGGTTTTCGCTTCCTCACTAAACTTAAAGTTCTGTGAGAGCAGGAAACAACTGTTGTGTTCACTATTATATTTCCAGCTCTTACATTGGGGCGGCGGGAGTGGGGGCAGAGACAGAGGGCCTAAATACCCCCATACCACACATCACCACTTTCTTCCTTGAATTCCAGACTAAGGACGTTATTAAGTAATAATGAGTCAACAATGTGAATTAAGAAACCTTGGAACAACTTCATGCTTTTAATTTTTTTAATTTAATTTTTTTAAATATAGGAATACTTTTAAATTAGAATACTCCTATGCATGTGAGAATAATTTCATGTTTGAAGGGGTATCTTCTCATATTTTTTGATGACCTAAGGAAATTTAGTGTTTTCCATGAACTTTGTGAATACTTACAGCTTCCTCATCTGAGCCTGACTTTCCAAATAATGAAATCTCAGCCATTTTTGATTTGTATTTGTCATTTACTCTGGCCATCTGATTTGTTGCTAAATATATACATTTGCATTTCATAATCTTCTCTTTTCTCTTCCTTTTTCCTTGTCAGTCCTTAACATCCCATCAATATCTTTTTTCTTCATCTATTCAGTTAATCATCACAAGTCCTTGCCAAAATCCTATTGGTGCTTTCCCCAGTATAGGTTTCCAGGACAAGAGTTCTTAATTTACATAATTTCGAGTCATTTCTAAGATCTTTAAATTTTTCATTTTTCATCTCTTTAAATGTTCATTTCTGTTTCTGATCATTCCCATAAGTCCTTAGGTGTCTAGTCAGTTTAGCTGTCCCTTGCATATGTTTTACAGTTTTTGACTCTGGGCCTATATTGGACAATCTTAAAATCTGGAAGTATCCTAAAAGGCTTAACTAAGGGTGAGTCATTACAGAGAGGATCTGTATTTGTTTTTTCCAGAGAGTATGGCACACTACCAACCCGAGCCAACTTTATGTTAATTTCTTGGCTTCTGGTTTTTCAGACCGTGTAGGTATGTAAATTTGAACTTTTTGACTATGAGTGATGGCAGACCCTACAGTTTCAAATTTTCAGGTGGTATCTTTATTTCCCCACCTGGAGCTGTGATGAAAATGAACAAATTTCTTTGTGATCTCCCTTTGCCAGGAGGGAGATATTTTCCTGGCCCACCTATAACTGAGTGTATAGACTTTTGTGGGTCCTGGCTGAATTTGGGGAAAAGTGCTTCTCCAACACCATGAGTTGTACAATTTCAAGTGGAAATACTTAAACTTTATTCTATGAAAACATCACCCACTGAAACACAGGTACCATTTATACCAACTACCATGGAACGGCACCCATTGGAGCTATGTGCCTGGGAGGTTACAGGGGTATGAATTCTATTTCTCTGTTTTGGGTAGAGAGCAGCCTGTCACCTGTCCCTGATTGTGCTTTACTTCTGCCATCAGCCAAATGCCCCCAAAGGAAACACACTGCTAGTATACTACTCTAGTTTCGGTTGTTTTTCTTTTTAAACTTTTTAGCCATGGAGATTTCCCTGTCTTTCGTAGAAGACCTGTCATGAATTTAATGAGCTAATGTAATTTATTCAGCATTTAGGTGTATTGGTAAAAAGGATTTTCAAACATTTTGTCCACATCATTGCTAGTAGCAAAACCTCCTCCCCCTTTGTTGTTTTACATGTCTAAATCCTTCCTTTTCTTCAAAAGTTCAAATGCTATCTTCCACAGACAACTTTACCTAAGCCCTCTGTAGATAGAAATAAGCACCCCTTTCTCCGAGAACATTTGATTTTCACATCTTTCAGAGCTCATTATCTTCTACAGTATGAAAATTCAGGACGGTGTCTTAAGGGAATGAAATCTTTCCACTTATCTGCCTAAGCAGAGCAGAGGACCTTACCCATAGTAATCATTCAATTATGTGTTGAATGAACAGCCAAAGCAAAATCCTTTTAATTCCCAAAACTGTTTATGATTTTTCTATTTCAGTAAACAACATTACCATTTTTTTCAGGTTATGACGATTCTAAGACTTCAGAGGAATCTTAAGTTCTCTCTATAAAGTCCTCACATGCTGTCACCAAGTGAGGGCAATTCTATTTCTACAAGTCATTTAAACCATTCTTCTTCTCAGTTCACACTGTACCCATGTGATTCTGACTTTCAATTCTCTTGCCCTATCTGCTTTTTCCTTCCCCTTCACCCATTCCACTTGCATTACCAAATTAACATTCCTAAAGTATTCCTCTCCTCAAAACTGTTTTTTTAAATAAAATTGTGTGAACTTAAGCAAGCTTCGTAACTTCTCTGAACCAGTTTCTCCTTTGAAAAATGGAATAATGTGAGGCGGGGTGAGGTGGCTCACGCCTGTAATCCCGCACTTTAGGAGGCTGAGGTGGGCGAATCATGAGGTCAGGAGTTCGAGACCAGCCTGGCCAGCATGGTGAAACCCCGTCTCTACTAAAAATACAAAAATTACCCAGGCATGGTGGCATACACCTGTAATCCCAGCTACTCGGGAGGCTGAAGTAGGAGAATGGAGGCTGATGTAGGAGAATCGCTTGACCCTGGGAGGCAGAGGTTGCAGTGAGCCGAGATTGCGCCACCACACTCCAGCCTGGGCGACAGAGTGAGACTCCATCTCGAAAAAAGAAAAATGGAATAATGTTAAGGTTATCGGCACAGATTGTACCATCTGATATAGCAACCACTGCTACGTGTAACTATTGAAATTAACATCTCAAATAGATTAAAATTAAATAAAATTTTTAATTCCTTAGTCACACTAGCCACATTTCATATGCTCAAAAGCAACGTCATCATCCTGGCCAACATGGTGAAACCCCGTTTCTACTAAAAATACAAAAAAATAGCCAGGTGTGGTGGCAGGCGCCTGTAGTCCCAGCTACTTGGGAGGCGGAGGCAGGAGAATCACTTGAACCCAGGAGGCAGAGGTTGCGGTGAGCCGAGATCGTGCCACTGCACTCCAGCATGGTGACAGAGCCAGACTCCGTCTCAAAAAAAAAAAAAAAAAAAAGAAAAAAAGCCACATGTCTAGTGGCTACCATTCAAGACAGTAAAAATTTAGAACATTTCCAAGATTGTGGAAAAGTTCTACTGGACTGTGCTGAGTAGTTTTTGTACAGCTTATACTGATAGCACAAGCAAACAACCTAACACATTGCTGGTGCATAATAAATGGTAGCTTTTAATATTATATGTTAAATAGTATAAAACAATACCCAGTTCATAGAGGTTTATTCAAGGATTAAATAAGATATGTATTTTCAGAGATGATTAGTATGTACTTATTCCTCTTATAATATGAAAATGAATTACCTGTTTTACAAATTCACAAAATGTTAGTCTTCAGATCTGCTCATACCTGCACCTTTTGTAAGTCCTAAAATCCACACACAAAGAAAACAGAAAGTTTTTCTCTCAATCCAAACAATTTTAAACACATACAGTTTTAAGTTAACATACCATATTGTTCATGGGCAGAATACTACACTATAGCATTGTTAACAGGTTATTTTTCTTTAAAGAGTTGACACTTTAGTTTTTTACAATGATGTTGTACCATCTAGAATTAAATAACGTTTTAATTCTGGGATATCAATTTTCATATGCATTCTCACATTCAACACCTTCACTATCTTAAAGAGGATAAAAGAAAAATCATTGACTCCTCCTATAGAGAGACAACATGAGGAAAAAAATAATAGACTAAACAAAATAAAGCAATTGCAAGTCCATGTGATATAAAGAACACAGCTGTGAGATGAGATTTCTCCAAATGCAAGTCCCACCTTTACTACTGCCCAACTCTGTGATTTCAGGCAATTTACTTAGCTTCTGAGTTACAGCACTCAAAGAGTTGTTCCTTGGAGTGGAGTAGAATAAGCACACAATATAATAATGATAGCTGATTTATTAATTATGTAGTTATAAGGCCACAGGTATGGAGAACAACTCTGTATGAATTTTTTCTATGTAGGAATTATCTTGGATTCATATCTCCTTAGGCTTTGAGAGTCCTAGTTGTTTAAACTGACAATTTATAGAGAAGCAGAGCTTGAAATAAATGGTTTACCAGTTTGCGAATGACAACTGAGGAATTTAAATGCATGGACTAGTTGAGGAAGACTAATTGTCAATGTGTTTTCGCCTTTGAAACCCGAAAGCATTGCTGAGTAATTGCCAACCAAACAAAATTAGAATTTTAATGATTCATAATTTAAAAAACCTTTCAAAATAATTGAGAGTATGGAGGAATAAATTTCACAGGGCAGTAAGAATGTTTATAAAAATGTTCTTGTAGGCTGGGCGCAGTGGCTCACGCCTGTAATCCCAGCACTTTGGGAGGCTGAGGCGGGCGGATCACGAGGTCAGGAGATTGAGACCATCCTGGCCAACATGGTGATACCCCGTCTCTACTGAGGCAGGAGGCAGGAGAATCGCTTGAACCCGGGAGGCGGAGGTTGCAGTGAGCCAAGGTCTCACCACTGCACTCCAGCCTGGCAACAGAGCGAGATTCCATCAAAAAAAAAAAAAAAAAAGTATTGCATCTCTAGCCTATCTTCTCTGCTTTCTTTGAAGTTCCATGAATCAAAACCGTGATTACAATTTTTTTAACAAATATTTAAGTACCCGTGGTAATAAAACGAATTCCTCATGCTGTCTCTGCTAAGTGGCGAATGCTACGAACTAAGTAAATTCTGGAAGTTCCAAGTGAACGGTCAGAAAGCCCTAGGCTGCTTTTAGAGATGGACAGAACCATCAGGCTCAAAGCAAAATATAATTTAAAAATACTTACTTTTCTAAACCCTAATTTGGCCTCCTGACAAACGTAATATTCTCCTAATGGTTAAATCCAAAAGAGTATAGAAAATTAAGTTTTTTAAAAAGCTGCATCAAATGTTACATTAAGAGAAATGAGGACAATCCGATAATGCAATGCAAAATACAGAGTTGCATTTGGTTACTGATTTATAAATTAAAATTTGGGAGAACTGGAAAGATTATTTCTACAGTGTTTCTGTATTTTTCAGATGTATTCTACTATAAAACACGGTTGTGAAGATACCCACGACAGGCAATTTCCTTCCTGTGTAGGACCCACCCGCTGCGATAGAATTGAGTGTAGAAAACTGAGCTTCGTGTAAACACAAGGTCACCGGGGATCATAATTTCAAACTCTCCCCTCCCCCTCACTCCCTCCAGCCACCAAGGTATATGAACCCCGAACTCACAACAGGAACGTGGACTCAACCGTAGCCTTTGTGGGAAGGGGGTGAAGATTCTTGGTAACTGCTTCAACAAACCAGAGGAATTAATTAGATCTTTGATTTTCTCCGGAGGCGCGAAGCACTAGGACGTTTGAGGATCTCCGCTCCGCTTTGCCTGGGACCAGGAAAAGACGCGAGAGACGGAACTCGGCACTAGGCACTGCTTGGGGAAGGAGGAGAGTAGGGTAGACCAAGAAAGAGGACAGAAAGGTAGGGCACGGAGAGCTGAGCCCAGCTGCACTCATCCCCGCCCCCGGAAACCCCCGCAGCTCCCGCCCCAACCAGCCCCTCTCTGGCGCCTAGCACAAGGTAGCCGCCGGAGGCAATGAGTGCTAGCACGAGTCTCGCGCGCCCGCGACGCGGGTAAGGCGGCTCCAGGCTGCGCCCACTTCCGCAAGCTGCCAGATCCCAACCTCTGACGCACCCTTCTAGAGGGAGCGGGCTCCAAGCGCTGGGGCCTGTGGTTTCTCCCCTACTTCGGCTTACCTTACCAGAACGACCAGCGCTGGCCGGTAGCTCCTACGCCCGCCCGCTAGAAGGAAACAGGGCTGGGCCTTGGGGCGCGCTCCCGATCTGACCTGCCAGCCCCGGGGCGCGCTCACGGCCCCGAGGAGCGCGCTTACGGCGCTGCTCTTTCAAACCTTGTTTCCCTTTACGGCAATCGCGAAAGTGTCGTGAACGTGCTGCCGCCGATCAGTCATCCAGTCGGCTGGAGTCGGAGGTGGTATTTCTAGGGGTGTGCTTGTTGGGGTCAGGGTAAGGCTGCTGGACGCGGTCACCGGGCGTGAAGGATTTGAAGGGCGTTGTAGGGGCCGGTGGAGAAAGGACTGGATGCTCTGGGGCAGGTCATTAGGATATAGCTGTGTATGGACTCGCGCGAAGCGAACGCCGTCCTTCTTCCTGGCGCAGGGTGGCCTCGCGCGCGGGGTTGTGGGGAGGCGAGGGGCGACTGCCCCTTTGCTCCTCTGTGGAGACATTGGGGTGGCGGAGCGCCGGCGCGGGAGCCGGGGGGCTGTTGTGTGGGAGCCGAAGGTAGGGGTAGGAAGAACCATGGAGGGCCAGCGCTGAGCGGGCCGAGGGCTGGGAGCGCTACCCATGCGGAACGGACCTTGCCTGTCAGGTCCACACCCTCCTGCCCGAATGCTGGCAAGTCCACACACCGTGTGGCATCCTCTGCCGGGTTTGCCTCCCCTTAGGAATGCGGTGCTGATGTTTGTGGCTGGGACTCGATTCTGGTCAGCAACTTTTTTAGAAATTTCAGCCTATATTAATAAGCTGTGAGACTGCTAGCCGGCGTTTATTTCAGCAGTAGTCTTTCAAGGAGAAATAACCAGAAGAGTTGCTGGTGTTTGCCAGTATTCCCAGAAACACTGCATGAATGGGATCTTTACATTTAGCCGTGTTTAACTTGTTTTCTCCAATTCAGTGCTTGGCATTTTGGTGTCATTTTTGCCATTTTGCATCATTAGTATTGAATATATAATTTTGCTTGAAGTCTTTTAGTTCATCAGTAAATCCGTAGTATAATAGTAGGCAAATTCATAGATGTCTTTCAACAAATGTTAGTGCCTTGTATTGTATGTGGACAAAGAATAAAGATGTATTTCCTACTCGAACTATTAGGAATATGTCCAGTCCGTAGATGTTGAGTTGAACGACTTATAACACAAGTTAGACTTTGGTAAGGGCATTTAGAGCATTACTAATTTAGAGCCATTTGCCATTCACATAAAATTCAAGATTGAAGTTCTAAAAGTATTTATTTGCCTGTTAGTTTTATGCTGAGAAAAACTAGTTAAAGCCCCCTGCACAACTTGTCTTTCCAACACTTCTAAGAAATAAATTAGGTAAATCTACCTTGTATTAACACCAATTACATTTTATTGCACAATTTCTTTGTTTTCTAGGCTGCAGATTTGTTTTTTAAGCTGGCTAAAGGTGATGTTCTTTTCGAGGGTTATGCTGTGTTATTTTTTTAAGAGACTAGAAAAATAACCTATAAAATGCCAAGCTTTTGCTAATTTTTGTGTTGTGTGTGTGTGTTTTTTAAGGGGGAAGAAAGCTATTTCCTCTTTTAAGGAGTGCAAGATTTCACTTCAGCAAAACGCTAGATCTAAATTATGTTACACAGCCCTGTTTTTGCTTCCGAGTCTGCTGAAAAGGCTTTTGTTTTTGTAAACTTGCTCTATGTATCACTTGTTAAATAATGCTGAACTTAATCCTGTGATCCTATTAGTTTTCTTTTCCTTTTTTTCCCCTCCTTTCTTTCCTTGTTCTTTATAATTTGCCCTTCCTTTCTGCTAGTGTTGCCATGAGTGTTTTTCTTTAGGTAGCCAATTACCTGTGAAAAGACTGTAAACATACTGCTGAATCAGTACAGATCAAAACTTGGTACCCTTAGACATGGCAGGGATGGACATTCTGGAATTTCACACAACAGGTTGTATATTGTGTAAGCTTACCTTATGCACTGCTCAGAAGGTAGAGTTTTGTGTTTTGTTTTTTTTTTTTTCAATATGGTACTTGTCAGCCGTTCCCCATGCTAAAGTCCACACAGGAATAATGTAGCCAGTATGCCATTATCCTCAGCTGATACAAATGCAGCCATTGTGCATGATAGACTTTTTTAGTAAAGGTATTAATTAAATATCTCTGATTATACTTTTCTACCTTTTTTGGATTTTCCGCATAAATATTTAGCTTGCACAAAGAAAATTCTTTGTCAGACCGTATGTGTTTTCCTAGTTCTCCTCTGGACTTACAAAACAGTTTGTTGATAGCATTCATAATTTAGCCGTTTGTGAAACCCCACCCTCCCCCTTTTGAGCTTCTTAAATGTATGGAATGGTATATTTCAGTCTTTTTGTTTCCTCAGAGTCTGGAACAACTAAGTGTTTATTAAATACTAGACAAGTAATATTTGTTAATTGTTCAGTAAGTACTGGTTACCTACTAGTAGGGTGTGGTGGCACATGCCCGTAATCCTAGCTACTCTGTGGCTGAAACACAAGAATTGCTTGAACCCAGGAAGAGGAGGTTGCAGTAAGCCAAGATCGCGGTACTGCCTCCAGCCTGTGCTACAGAGCGAGATCCTGTCTCAAAGAAATTAAATTAAATTAGATTAAAATAAGTATTGATTATCTACTTAGTGCTAAGTATGGTATGAGCTTGTGGGAAAAGAATGTTAACAAGACAGGCTTGGCCCATGCACTTGTGGAGTATACAAAACAGTGTGGGAGAAAGACCAAAAAAAAAAAAAAAAATCAAACAAAAATAGTTCAAAGTGTGATGAGTGCTTTAAAGGGAGCAGAGCACTGGAGCCAGATTTTAACAGAGGAGGGGAGTTACTGATTATAAGTGCAAAGGCTACAATAGCTATAGGACTGTGACAGTATTATTATGAACTGACTTACAGCATTACAGCTGATGGGAATTTTATACAGTTTAAAATATTCACTTTTGCTCTTATAATATATGAAAACGTATCCTCAGTGAACAAATAATTTTGGCTGTATTCTAAAGTTACAGTTTTCTTTATAAGCACGTCAGTTGCTTTCCATTACATCCAAGTAAAAATCACAACTCTGCATTAATTCTCCAGACTTCATTTTATCCCATTCTTCCATCTGGTTTATTCCTGTCCATCCGTGGTGATCTCTCTTGTACCTGAGCAAGACAAACTCTTTACTATCTCAGGGTGTGTTCCATTTTCTTGGATTATTCTTCCTCCTGCTCTCCTAAAATGTCTGGCTCCTTCTTTTCCTCTGAGCTTGGTATAAAAGCTACTTGAAGACTTCACCCTATTTAAAATGTGTACCCCCAGCTATTTTCTAGCTTGGCACTTTGTTTTCCTCATTGTGCCTATCACAGTGTGTAATTTTTTTATTTGCTTGTTTACTAGTTTTTATTTATTTTCCCACTGGACATAGGAGATGGGATCATGTCAGCCTCATTCACTGCATTTATATGTTGGCTGAGTGTATTGGAAACTTGTAATCTATTTTCTTATAAAAACTATTAAGACTGGTGGCTAGGTTTCTGAGCTAACCAGCAATAATTTTAATTTCTTACTTTTTTTTTTCTTTTTTTACTTATACTGTGGTAAGAAAAGGACATTTTCTGCTCATCCTTTTGGTCATAGGCCTGACTCCATATAAAAATTACAGCTGGCTAGAAAAACTTTTGGGTTTTTTTGTTTGTTTTTGAGACATGATTTTGCTCTGTTGCCCAGGCTGTAGTACAGTGGCATGATCATGGCTCACTGCAGCCTCAACCCCCAGGAGTCAAGCAATCCTTCCAACTCAGCCTCCCAAGTAGCTGGGACTGCAGGCACAGGCCAGCATGCCAAGCTAATTTTTTTGTATAGATGTGGTTTTGCCATGTTTTCCAGGCTGGTCTTAAACTCCTGAGCTCAGGCGATCCACCTGCCTCAACCTTCCGGAGTGCTGGGATTACAGGCAATGAGCCACCGTTCCCAACATAGAATAATTTTTTAATATTCTCCTTCCTTCGTGTATTCCCATCCCACATCCGTTTTTCCTTTCTCGCCACATTGCCCTGATCTTCCTATTGTAGCCACCTACCTATCCTATGCAGCTCCATTGAGATATGCTTGCTTTTAATTTGCTAAAATTCAGAAGTTCCTGTTTTTGTCTGTAATGGTTTTCATGGTCAAAGACCCTGGATCTCAGATATGACAGAAGGAAGAGTGGAGATGAACCTGTAGTAGTGACTGCAAACTCTGTATCTGTATGTATATGTTGAAAGTAAAGTAGCCATCTGTAGGTAAGAGACTACATGTATCTGAATTTATATTTGCAGTGTTGTTGTTAATAGCTTCACAGAGACATTGTTGCTGCAATGTTGGCAAAGAAAACTTTCAAAAACTCATTGCCTCTTTTCATATATAAATTTATACAGTGGCTAGATCTGGAAAGGTTTGTCAAAATGTAGATTTTTGTAAAAGAGAAATAGAAGGTTAAAAAACCATCTAGGTCGCAGAGGGGGACAACTGAGAGGGAAAGTATCCATTTATCAACTAGTCCTGCCAAATGCTCAAAGTTAAAACCGTTAGGATCAGTTGCTTATAGCTATTCAATGCCAAAAGCAGGCTAGCACTTATCTTTTTTTTTCTTTTCTTTTTTTACAGTAAGAGAATAGAATACTGCAACAGTAAAATACAAATGGAATTGACTAAATTTTTAATTCCCATTTCAAGTGGAATTCCATAAGAGCTGTCGTTTACCAAATACAAAAATATATCATTGCTTGACTATAGAAAATTTGGCTACTATGAAGCTAAGTGTATTGGTGGTTATTGATCTTTCATTTGATCTAAAGTAATCTGGTCACCAGTTATTTAATATTATATAAACATTACTTTAAAACAGTTTTAATCAGTAACTTTGTGATGCACTTGTGTGAAAGAATTCCTCAAAATGTAAGGAATTAGCTTTGATTTTTCTCCTTGATTTGAAATATTAATTTTTTGGGTTTTATTGTTTGTTTGTTTGTTTTAAGACAAGTCTCACTTTGTCGCTCAGGCTGGAATGCAGTAGTGCGATCTCGGCTCACTGCAACCCCCACCTCCCGGGGTCAAGCAATTCTCCTGCCTCAGCCTTCTGAGTAGCTGGGATTACAGGTGCCTGCCACCACACCCGGCTAATTTTTGTATTTTTAGTAGAGACGGGATTTCACCATGTTGGCCAGGCTGGTCTTGAACTCCTGACCTCAGGTGATCCGCCTGCCTCAGCCTCCCAAAGTGCTGGGATTACAGACGTGAGCCACCCTGCCCAGCGAAATATTAAATATTTTTATTTCAGGGCACCTCAGTCGGTTAAATTGTGACACTGATGAGTCTCTTGAGATTTTTGAAAATTTATTTAAGGGCATTAACTTGACTATAACGACTATTTTCTAAACCAAATATTGAGATACGTGATTTACAGAGGTCATTCACCTTAGGTCATTAGTAATATTGAAATTTTGGAATTTGGTATTTATGGGGATATACGAAAAAAGTTCTGGTCTGTATGTGACACCAATATTGTGTTCACATGTCCCTACTAGGCTGTGGGGTGAGTGTCCCCCTGGCCAGTACCTACTTGTCCATGTGGTTACTCATGAGCTGAGTGCCTACATTACATGTTTTGTGGCATGTGACCCTGTGGCCCACTTCCCAGAATGCACATGTGGCCTGGGTTCATAGTCCTCTAGCTATGGTCCGGTCTCAGTTCAGTGCCTTCCATCCTGGGCAGCAGGAGCACCATGCTCCAGTCTACCACAGCTGCCTCTGGGCCTTGGCCTGGCTTCACTGCATTCCAGGGACTATGTGCTGCCTCCCCTCCACCCCAGACAGAGGGGAACCTGCCGCTCTCAGGACCACCCTGCAAAGGCAGAATAAACCAGCAAAAATAGTTAAAAGGGACAACTGAGCATGTTTTGATAGTAGATCCATTGTTGAGATGTCCTAAACCCATACCATTTCTGGGACTTTGATCTTGCTTTATGGATAGTTTCCAGCCAGAAGATCAAAGTATACCTATGCCACTAATCTTTTTGTTCTATTAAGATTCTTTCTTTCTTTCTTTTTTAAATAATCTTATGGTCTCTGTTCCTCCTTCTCCTAACTATGGTAAGTTTCTCACAAGGTTCTTTATTCATTTTTTTCTTTCCATGCTTAATCCCTTTGAGAACTTTTCTACTTCCTAGTTTTTAACCAGACTAGCTTTTAAGTTGATGACCTGAACTTTTCACTCTTACCAAAACTCCAGTTTTTCGATTTGGTCTAAAACATCTCTACTTAAAAGTCACATGTATATATATATATTCCCTTCCTACCCTCGTCCCTAGTTCCCTTTCACCCCCTGCACCCTAAAAGTCAAAAAATAACAAACTGATTTTCTTTTCCAGCTTGCCCTTTTGACAACAGTACCAGTAATCTCTAGCAGTTGACTCTTTTTTTCTTGTTTCCTCACCTCTCATATCTAATTCTTAAGTACCTTCTGCTGAGTCTTCCATCTAAATAGAAATTACTTACAGGTTTGACTGTCTTTCATATTTTCATTTTTACTATCCTACTATAGGCCCTCACCACTTCAAACCATTGAGGTCACTGTAGTTACTAATTTTTAATTGTTCTCACTATTTTCTCCATTCTGATTCATCTTGAAAATACTCTTGTATTTCCTCATGCTACCTGATTACTTATAATTGTTATCTCTAATCTTTTCTAAATGAAATACAAATACTTCAGGGATTAAACTCAAGGTCCTTTATCAGCAGTCATCACTTGACCCACTTTTACTTTTTTTCCTTGTACTTCTTCAGTTCATCAGGACACTCTGCTAATACATATATACTCTCTTAAAGTTAATTTTTTTCATTGTTTATCTCCACCGAGAATACCATCTATATTCGTTTTTACCGATAAGAAGTTTTATGTTTTGGTTTAGTTTAAACAGAAACCCTGTGTTTGTTTGAATACTACTTGGTTTAGTTTAAACAGAAAGCCTTGTGTTTGTTTGACTACTACGTCCAGCTGTGTGATTTCAACAAGTTAATTAGCCTCACTGAGCCTTAGTTTATTTTTCTGTAAAAATGGGGATAATTAATAGTCCTTGCCTTCTAGGGTGGTTATGAGGATTAAAGGAGTTAGTATATAAAAAGTGCTTAAGTTTTGTAATATGAAGGGCATGCCCGACAAATGTTAGATATTACCATTAAATAAAAATCTAGTTTAAGACTCATTCAAGTCATTCCTCTGATACTAATACTGATTTGCTAGCCTTGAGACCTCAGTTTCCGTATATGTGTAATGATGAGATGATTTCTAACATTTGTTGCATTATACAACTGAAAACTGTGTGAGATCGAAAAAGAATATGAGCTTCAAAGTCAGACAAGCTATCGGATAATAGGAAGTGTACTACTATTAAAGGCTCTTACTGTTTTTTGCTTAAAGTTGAGGTTATACACTTTCAATAAGAACTAGAACCAAAATCAGGTCCCTACTTTTCTGGTCCTGTTTGATACTTACTACTTTATTGACAATTGGATTTTTTTGTTTCCTTATTTGTTAATATTGGCATAAGATGTAAATAGTGGCTGACAAGTGTATTTTTTATTTTTATTTTTATTTTTTTTAGGTAAGCACCAGCCACAAAATCCTACAAAAGAAGTAAATTACTGTCTTTAAATATTAAAAAAAAAACAAGATCCATGAGTGGGCATCGATCAACAAGGAAAAGATGTGGAGATTCTCACCCGGAGTCCCCAGTGGGCTTCGGGCATATGAGTACTACAGGATGTGTATTAAATAAATTGTTTCAGTTACCAACACCACCATTGTCAAGGCACCAACTAAAGCGGCTAGAAGAACACAGATATCAAAGTGCTGGACGGTCCCTGCTTGAGCCCTTAATGCAAGGGTATTGGGAATGGCTCGTTAGAAGAGTTCCCTCCTGGATTGCCCCAAATCTCATCACCATCATTGGACTGTCGATAAACATCTGTACAACTATTTTATTAGTCTTCTACTGCCCTACAGCTACAGAGCAGGTAAGAGTTTCTTAACAGATCTCAGTATTTGCTGTATACCAAAAACATTGTAATTGGGATCTTGGGGTCATTTTAACCAAAGATGAAGTAATCTGACAGCTATCTGTCGACTATTTTAAAATATCACACACACTGTGATAAAGCTTATAAGTACAACCTACACACTTGCTTATTAGAAACCAGAAGCAAAGGGTAGACTGTGATCCTAGTAGTTAAATTAATGTTAGCAGGGATTAATATGTAAAATGTTCCCTTTAAAGTCACTAAATCTCAATTTTTTACAAAAAAGTTTTTCATTCTTTTAAATGGTAGAATAAAGTCTTAGCAAAAAAAAAAAAAAAACTGAGAAAAGTCTCTGGTGTTTAGTATGGCATGACTGTAAACTAGCCTTATCAAAAGGTTTTTTTTCCATTCTCATGAGAAGTTTTAAATTACGTTTCTCTCTTCCTTTAAACATGTATGCCTGATGGACTTCAGGTATATGGCTCATTATTCTAACAATTGTGACAAAGGAAGTGTAAGAAAAAGTCAATATAATGTATTTCCTATTCCATATCTTGCTCTGGCTACCATTAAGAAAGGATGCATGCTATTGCTTACAAAGACTCACAGGCCTTCTCACATCCAAGCCTCTCTTCTACTGTTACCCTCTATTACCCTCTGTACTCATTACTTGAAACCAAAACTAGAACTCTTTCTCAGAATAGATAATTGATATTTATTTCTTTGGTTTTAAAATGTCCTTACCAAAACATGAACTAAGCTAGTTAGGTAGATGAGAGAATTACAAGCATTTGTTCTGCCTGTATTAGTTAGACTGATCAGTTTCTGGTAATTCAAGACAACAGAAGGTAATTCTAACTAAACATGTCAGAGTGACTGAGCTAAATGAGACGATAATGGCCACAATGTTCCTTACCTTGTTTTAAGCTTGAAGTAATTTTTTTAAGTAATCTTCTAGATTATTTGTCCTTTGAGATAAAATTACCACCATTCAACCCTCTGTTCTTTTCTGTTTTCATCAATTTGTCTGTTGCCGTAGGTTAAATTAAAAGTCATTAAAGTGAATGGCTATTGAGGGTCACAGTTACCCACAGAACATGTGATTTCTGTCATTTTCCAGGTTTTCGTTTCCCATCACCCTTAGTTCCTCTTTTACAAATACAGTCCATACAGATTTTATAGATGTAAAATCTGGTTTCTCCTCGTCTTTCTCATCTTTTTTTTTTTTTTTTTTTGAGACAGGGTCTCCGTCTGTCACCCAGGCTGGAGTGCAGTGGCGCTGTGTTGGCTCACTGCAATTTCCTCCTCGGGGGTTTAAGCAATTCTCCCGCCTCAGCCTCCTAAGTAACTGGGATCACAGGCCCACACCACCACGCCTAGCTAATTTTTTTATTTGTAGTAGAGATGGGGTTTCACCTTGCTGGTCAGGCTGGTCTGGAACTCCTGACCTCAGGTGATCCGCCAACCTTGGCCTCCCAAAGTGCTGGGATTATAGTGAGCAACCAATACAAACCAGTGCATTATTTAAATGTGTCCTTGGATTCTTTATCACATATCCTTTAAATTGTTTCACTTGAGGCTTATCTGAGAATTTGACTGCCACTGCCAGAAGAGTTTGGTCCAAATCACACAAATCATTAGAGATACAGTAGAACAACAGGGAGGTGGGTTGATTCCAGTGGAAGACCTCCAGTACTAAACTAGTTCTAGGATGGGGATCAAGGAGTGAGAGCAGGTTTAAGGATAGTTCAGCCACTGATAGTCATTTATTGAACACCCCAGAGTATATCAGATAATGTGTTCCCCTATAATACTTTTTCTTGGCCTCTGTTCTTAAGTGATTTGGAATATATGACTAACCCAGGAATTAGTTAAATCTTTAGGAAGACTTCCAGAATGGAAGCTATTCTTTTCACTAGTTGTAATGGTTCACAATTGCTGCTAGGAGGAATCAAGGCGGGGTATAACTGAGCTACTGTTTGTTTCTCTGCAAAGGAAGGTAATGTCCTACAGTGGAGATACCTGGATGCATCTTCAGCTACAAGGTAGTTATCCTTATTAGGCTCAAAGCAGAATTCATTGAAATAAGTCTTGGTTGTTTTCTGTGACAAGCTGTTATTATCTCTGTGATCTTCAGTAAGATATGTAAATTCTCTAAGTCACCTTCTTTAAATCTTATTTTGTAGTATGACGATCATACATTCAGAGTAACTAGCATATAATGTTCAAAATAGTAGATGGTGGTTGTTTCATTGATCAGAAGGATTAGGTATATAATCTGTTCTTCCACAGTCACCTTCCCATTCGTGATTTCCTCTAATAATACATAATATGTCCAGTCACAAATTCATCTAAGTCCTTATTTCTTTTATATTTTTCTTAATCATCATGTTGGAGTCAGAGAATTTCATAAATTTTATCACCCAGGGAAATTCTCTTTCGTTATATCTCTGATTCTTTTGGGCCTTATGCCAGTGGATGATCATTAAGTTTCATGTCTACTTGTATAGTACTACGAACTTCCATTTATTTTTTATGTTACTAATTTTTTTTAATGTATTAGAGTTTTAGACACCAATCTTTCTGGTAGAAAGGAAGGTCATTATTATAATAGTTTAAGCTCAGTTTGTTTCTTTTCTTAGAAAAAGCAATCTTCCTAGTAGATAAGAAAATAAGTTAGTCTTTATTTTTCACATTCTTAAGGTAGAAATACAGACTTCTCTCTTTTTATATGGAGAGCCAAAATTTCCCCTTGATCTGTTCATTACTCAGTATTTAAACTTCATTAGCTAGTAGCTTTAGTTTTAGTGTCAGAAGTTAATTTGGAATTTCTCTTGTAACTTGGTACATATATACTTGTGTTCACCTTGCCACCATCCACAAAAAGAGCCGGACTCTGTAAAATATTTGAAGAGATTTATTCTGAGCCAAATATGAGTGACCATGGCCTGTGACACAGCCCTCAGGAGGTCCTGAGAATGTGCCCAAGGTAGTTGGAGCACAGCTTGGGTTTTTTTTTTGTTTGTTTGTTTTTTTGAGACGGAGTCTCGCTCTGTCGCCAGGCTGGAGTGCAGTGGCTCAATCTCAGTTCGCTGCAACCTCCACCTCCCTAGTTCAAGCTATTCTCCTGCCTCAGCCTCCCGAATACAGAACTACAGGCGCGTGCTGCCACACCCAGCTAATTTTTGTATTTTTAGCAGAGGCAGGTTTTCACCATGTTGGCCAGAATGATCTCAATCTTTTGTTCTTGTAATCCACGCGCCTTGGCCTCCCCGAATGTTGGGATTACAGGTGTGTGCCACTGCACCCAGCCAGCTTGGTATTGTACGTTTTAGAGAGGCATGAGACATCAATCAAATACATTTAAGAAATACATTGGTTTGGTCCAGAAAGGTGGGACAACTCAGAGTGGAAGGGCTTTCAGGCTGTAGTTGAGTTTAAACATTTTCTGGCTGAGTTTGTCCAAAGATCTGGGATTGATAGAAAGGGAATATTCAGGTTAAGATAAAGATTGTAGAGACCAAAGTTCTTTTGAAGTCTTATAGTGACTGTCCTTAGAGACAATAGATAACAAACGTTTCCCTTTCAGATCTTAGTTAATCTCTTTAGGATTGGGACGATCTGGAGGAAAAAGATCTAGCTATTTTAATAGAGGTTCTTTACAGATGCAAATTTCCCCCTATAAAGAACAGCTTTGCAGGGCCATATCAAAATATGACCAAGAAACATGTTTTGGGGTAAAATATTTTGATTTTCTTCCTTGTCTTGTAATGTTATTCCAGAGTCAGGTTGGAAAGTAAATCAAGATATATAGGGTTAAATAAAACCCATCTGATGAGAATTTATGATTTGTAGGGCATGACTCCCCAGACCCCTTAGATACAAATTTGGGCAAGGTAAAAATCAATGGTTTAGTCCTCATCACAAAAGACAGATAAAGGAAGTTGGTGTTAACCTGTATTATACCCTTAAAAACCAGAAATGCCATCACCAAAAAGAGTTCTGTCAAGTTTTAATATAACTTTTTGAAATATCGTAAGTTGTTTAAATGCTCATTTGTTTTTGTTTTTATATTGCTAGTTTTAATGCTTTTGATTCACCTCACTAAAAAATAACTTGTTAGATTTTTTTTTGGCATAGAAAAGTGAAAAGAAAATTAAAATGGCACATTGCCTGTAATTTCACTGTCCAGTTAACTTATGTTGACATTGAAAAGTGAAGGGGAAAATAATTATATAGTTAGAAAAATTCAAAGAGTGGCATAAAACAGAAAGTAAAATCTTCCCTATCTGCCTTTCCTTCCTATGCCTCACCCTAAGCCCTCTCCTCGAATGTAATAAAGTTTAACAGTGTTTTTGTGTGACAAATCACACCCTAAATTTTATTGAATAGAAAAAGCAACATGCGGAACACACAGTACACCATTTAGAAATTTTTTAAAATATGCAAAATAAGCCTTTATTGTTTAGGATCGCATATATATGTAATCAAGTCTAAAGGCAAACATGGGAATGATAAAGACTAAATTCAGGTTAGTGGGTACTTTTAGTGGGAGATTGCATGATGGATTGGAGAGAGCTGTTCATGCTGCTTCAATTATGCTTTTTAGGCTGAGAGGTTTCTCAAGGGTGTTCATCATATTTTTAAAACTTTTTGTATGTTTGAAATAGTAATAAAACTCATATTGTACCTGCCCATATATATGCCCGCCAAAATCTTAGGAGTATTTTTTTCCTTTTAGTTGACACATAATAATTATATATGAGATACTGTGTTATATTTTAAAACACATATACAGTGTATAATGATCAGATCAGGGTAATTATATCTATCACCTCAAACATTTTTTTCTTTGTGTTAATATTCCAGATCCTCTCTTCTTGCTTTTTGAAAATATGCAGTACATTATTGTTAGCTATGTTCAGCCTACATTGCTGTAGAGCACTAGAACTTATTCCTCCTACATAGCTGTAACTTTGCGTCTGTTAAACAACCTGTCCCTATCCTCTCCTCCCCTCCTCCTTACCCGTCCCAGCCTCCTCTTGTAACCACAATTCTTCCCTTTACTTCTGTGAGCTTTTTTTTTTTTTTTTTTCGCTCCTGCGTATAAGAACTTGCGGTATTTATCTTTCTGTGCTAGATTTATTTCACTTAATATGATGTCTTCCAGGCTCATCTGTGTTGCTGGGAATAACAGGATTTCATTTTTCTTTATGGCTGAATAGTATTCCATTGTGTATATTTACCACATTCTTTATTCATTCCTTTGTTAATAGATGTTTAAGTTGATTCTATATCTTGGTTATTGTAAATAGTGCTGTAATAAACATGGGGGTGCAGATACCTCTTTGATACCCTGATTACCCTTCCTTTGGATCAATATCCAGTAGTAGGATTGCTGGATCGTATGGTAAATCTTAGTTTCTTGAGAAATCTCCATACTATTTTCCATAGTGGCTATATTAATTTACATTCTTGCCATCAGTGTATAAGAAAGAGCTCCCTTTTCTCTGCATCCTCACCAGGATCTGTTAATTTTATTTTTTTATGATAACCTTTGTAACTAAGGTAAGATAATACCTCATCGCAGATTTGATTTGGATTTCCCTGATTATTAATGATGTTGAGCATTTTTTCATATATTTGTTGGCATTTTTATGTCTTTTTTGAGAAATATTTGTTCAGATCATTTGCTCGTTTTTTGATTGGATGATTAGCTTTTTTGCTGTTGAGTTCTTTGTATATTCAAGGTAATATCCCTTGCCAGATGTATAATTTGCACATACTTAACTCCCATTCCACAGGTTCACTCTTCACTCTATTGATTGATATGGAGAAGCTTTTTAGTTTGTTATAGTCTCGTTTGTCTACTTTAGGTTTTGGTTTTGTTTTTGTTTTTGAGACAGAGTTTCACACTTGTTGCCCAGGCTGGAGTGCAATGATCTCAGCTCACTGCAACCTCCGCCTGCCAGGTTCAAGTGGTTCTCCTGCCTCAACTTCCCAAGTAGCTGGGATTACAGGCATACACCGCCACACCTGGATAATTTTGTATTTTTAATAGAGATGGGGTTGGTCAGGCTAGTCTTGAATGCCTGACCTCAGATGATCCACCTGCCTTCGCTTCCCAGAGTGCTAGAATTACAGTTGTGAGCCACTGTGCCCTGCTGTGTCTACTTTAATTTTTCTTGCCTGTGCTTTTGAGATCTTAGCCATAAAATCTTTGCCTAGACTGATGTACTGAAGCATTTCCCCTGTGTTTTTTCTAGTAGTTTTATACTACTAGGTCTTACATTTATGTCTTTAATCCATTTGAGTTGATTTTTGAATATAGTGAGAGATAGGAGTCTAGTTTCATTTTTCTGCATGTGGATATTCAATTTTTCCAGCACCATTTATTTATCCTTTCCCCACTATATGTTCCTGGCATCTTTGTCAAAAATCAGTTGGCTGTAAATACGTAGATTTATTTCTGGATTCTCATTTCTCTGGGTCTGTATGTCTTTTTATACCAATACCATGCTGTTGTGATTACTATAGCTTTTTATTATATTTTGAAGTCAAGTAGTGTGATGCCTCCAGCTTTGTTCTTTTTGCTCTAGATTGTTTTGGTTATTCTGGGGTTTTTGTGATTCCATACACATTTTAGAATTTTTTTTTCTGTTTCTGTGAAGAATGTTATTGGTATTTTGATAGGGATTAGTGTTGAATCTATAGATTGCTTTGGGTAGTATGGCCATTTTGACAATATTAATTCATGGACATGGGATGTCTTTTCATTTTGTGTGTGTCCTCTTCAGTTTCTTTCATTAGTGCTTAGTAGTTTTCATTGTAGATATCTTTCAACTCCTTGGTTAAATTTATTCCCAAGTATTGTGTTGTATTGTATTGTATTGTATTGAGCTGTTGTTAATGGAGTTACCTTCTTGATTTTTTTCCAGCTAGTTTGTTATTGGTGTATGGAAATGCTACTGCTTTTGTATGTTGATGTTGTATCTTGCATATTTACTGAATTTAACAATTCTATGCGTTTTTTGATGTAGTCTTTAAGTTTTCCCATATATAAGGTCATGTCATCTGCAAAGAGGGACAGTTTTGACTTCCTCTTTTCTAATGTGAATGCCCTTTGTTTCTTTCTCTTGTTTAATTACTCTGGCTGGGACTTCCAGTACTATGTTGATTGTGGAAAGTGGGCATCCTTGTCTGGTTCTAATTCTTAGAGGAAAAGCTTTGACCATTTCCCCATTCAGTATGATGTTAGCTGTTGGCATGTCATATATGGTCCTTGTTGTGTTGAGGTATGTTTCTTATATGCATAATTTGTGGTGATGTTTTATCTTGAAGAGATGTTGAGTTTTATCAAATGCTTTTTCTGAGCCTATTGAGTTCTTCGTTCTGTTGATGTGATGTGTCACATTTATTGATTTGCATACGTTGTACCATCCTTACATCCCTGAGTTAAATCCCACTTCATCAAGGTGAATAATCTTTTTAATGTGCCGTTGGATTTGGTTTGCTAGTAGTTTCTTGAGGATTTTTGTATCTGTGTTTATCAGTAATACTGGCTTGTAGTTTTTTTCTTTTATTGCATCCTTGTCTACTTTTGATATCAGGGTAATGCTGGTTTCATAGAATGAATTAGGAAGAATTTTCTCTCCAATATTTTGGAATAGTTTCAGAAGAATTGGTGTAGTTCTTTAGAAGTTTGGTAGAATTCAGCAGTAAAGGCATTTGGTCCTGAGTTTTTCTTTGTTGGAAAACATTTTAATATTTATTCAATCTTGTTATTTGTTATTAGTCTGTTAAGGTTTTCTATTTCTTTTAGTTCAATCTTTATAGGTTATACGTGTCTAAAAGTGTATCTCCTTCCTCTAGGTTTTCCAGTTTCTTGGCATATAGTTGTTCATGACAACCTCTAATGATGTTTTATATTTCTGTGGTATCAGTTGTAATGCCTCTTTTTTTGTCTCTAATTTTATTTATTTGGGTCTTCTCTCTCTTTTTCTTGGTTAATCATAGCTAATAGTTGGTCAATTTTATTTCTTTTTGAAAAACCAACTTTTCATTTTGTTTATCATTTGTGTGTGTGTATATATATATACACACAATATAAATGAGGCACATGTCATGTGTGTCATATATGTATATATACATATATATGACACATATATTCACCTTTTTTGGGTTTTTTTTTTTTTTTTTTTGAGACAGAGTTTTACTCTTGTTGTCCAGGCTGGAGTGCAATGGCACTGCAGCCTCCTCCTCACCCGGGAGGCGATTCTCCTGCCTCAGCCTCCCCAGTAGCTGAAATTACAGGCATGCGCTACCACACCCGGCTAATTTTGTATTTTTAGTAGAGACGGGGTTTCATCATGTTGGTCATGCTGGTCTCGAACTCCCTACCTCGGGTGATCCGCCCACCTCTGCCTCCCAAAGTGCTGGGATTACAGGCGTGAGCCACCATACCTGACCAGATATTCATGTACATATATACACACATATACACATATATGTGTATGTATATATATTCTATTTCATTTCGCTCTGATCTTCTAATTTTGAATTTGATTTGTTCTTGCTTTTCTGGTTCTTTGAGGTGCATTATTATGTTGTTTAATTGAAATCTTTCTACTTTTTTGATGTGGGCATTTATTTTGCTTTATTCTTTCCTCTTAGTACTTCTTTTGCTGTGTCTCGTAGGTTTTGGTATTTTGTGCTTCTGTTTTTATTTTTTTCAAGAAATGTTTTACTTCTTAATTTCTTCATAGATTCATTGGTCATTCAGGAGCATGATGGTTAATTTTCATGTATTTGTACAGTTTGCAAAGTTCCTCTTGTTTTTGATTTCTAGTTTTATTCCGTTGTAGTCTCAAAAGACACTTGAAATGACCCCAACACAAATATTTAAAAATTTGTTGAGACTTGTTTTGTAGCCTCACACGTGGTTTGTCCTGGAGAATGTTTCATGTGCTGATGAGAAGAATGTGTATTCTGCAGCTATGGAATGAAATGTTCTGTAAATGTCTGTTAGGTTCATTTGGTCTATAGTGCAGTGTAAGTTCAATGTTACTTTGTTGGTCTTCTGTTTAAATCAGGGGTGTCTAATCTTTTGGCTTCCCTGAACCACACTGGAAGAAGAATTATCTTGGGCCACACATAAAACACTAACAATAGCTGATGAGCGGGAAAAAAAAAAAATCTTAGTGTTTTAAGAAACTTTACAAATTTATGTTGGGCTGCATTCAAAGCTGTCCTTGGCTGCGTGCAGCCCACGTGCCACAGCTTGGACAAACTTAGTTTAGATGATCTGTCCAGTGCTGAAAGTGGGGTAACATTTAATGGTTTTTTTGATGTATCCTCCCAGAACAAGAAAAACATTACTCTTGTACTAGCATGTGCATATATTTGTGTGTGTGTAAAATCTTCATTTCTGTTTCAAAAGTTTAGTAAAACCGTATGTTTCTTGGAATTTTTTACCTGAGTTGACTTACATAACATCTCTGCAAGATTTTATAAGTTGGTTAATTGCTACATTGTGATAAGATTATTTGTTTATGTCAGTTCTTTCCCATACACTTATCAGGGCATAATGAGTTCTGACTGATGCGTGAGTTCCTTCATTCATTCAGTATCTCCCCCAGGGTCTTACAGCAACTGGGATCATATTTATTCCTGAATTAGAAGGCTTTCTTCTTAAAATACTTCTGAAAAGTATAAAATAATGTAAGGAAGAAGTATATAAATATTAGTGTATCATTGTGCAGATTCACAGGAAGAAAGGAAAATCCAAAGTCAGGAAAACTTCCTATGTCTGTGATTGTTATTTTACTGTTTCCTAGGATTGTGTATATACTAGTTATCTTTGTTCCTGAGCAACAATTTGCACCATTAAAATCTTAAGCTTGGACCCCAACAAGCCCCTAGATTTCTTGTCCCCTAAAGCAGAGGTATTCAGCAGAATTTTCTGATGATGGGCATGTTCTATGTCTGAGGTCCAGTATAGTAGCCATAGCCACGCATGGCTATTGAGCATTCAGAATGTACCTAGTGTAACTGAGGAACTGAATTTTTAATATTCTTTAATATTAATTAATTTCAAGTAGTCACAGATGACTGATGGTTGCTGTACAAGGTAGTGCAGCTCTAGAGAATTACTGGATTCCTTTAGGAGCAAGAAGCAGTAGACCCAAAGTCCAGAAGACAGAGTTCTTAGTCATACAGGATTAATTACTTAGTTCAGTGTGCTTGCATGTAAAGTATGGTTCCATAACCACATTTATTGCTTTCGGGGTTTATAACGCTGGCTTAGTGGAGGTATGTACTAGGTCCTTTGGATAATCTCAGTGTCTTAACAGAACTCAAAAAAGGTTTGTGAAAAGATTCTTAGGTTTTAAAAACTGGTCTCTGTCGGAGAGATCTAAATATATCTCTATCAGAAACTCCTTTGCAGTGCAGAATATACTGAATGTTATTTGCATCTCTGAGTGTTTAATATTCACAGTGTAACTTGATAACCAATATACAGTAAAATACCTTGTGATTATAAAAAATATTTTATAACCTGGAAAGGGGAAAGTAATGAAAAGTGATACCATATACTCTTCTACATTCTCAAGGATAAGACAAATAGGACCTCTTCTTTTTGAATATACAACATTTAAATTCAATACCAGGCCAGGTGCAGTGGCTCACACCTATAATCCCAAAACTTTGGGAGGCTGAGGCAGGTGGATCACTTGAGGTCAGGAGTTCGAGATCAGCCTGGCCAACATGGCAAAACCCCGTCTCTACTAAAAAAAATAATGAAATAAAAAATTAGCCGGGCCTCGTGGCACATGCCTATAATCCAGCTACTAGGGAGGGTGAGGCAGGAGAATCTCTTGAACCCAGGAGGCGGAGATTGTGATAAGCCAAGACTGCACCACTACACTCCAGCCTGGGTGACAGAGCAAGACTCCGTCTCTAATTAATTAATTAATTAATTCAATACCAGCAGTTCAGTTTCTGTTTGGGAAAAAAGAAGCCATTCCTTGAAAATGTGACTGTGGATTTGAAAAATAGTATTCTGAGCACTCTGTGCACTGGATATCATGCACTAGTGTTATTTTATGCCCCATTGAAGAGATATGTTTAAAAATGTTACAAACTCAAATTTGGAAAATGGCAGCACATTATGTCCCCCTCTTGAATATGCACAGGATGTATTAGCAATATTAAGGACTGGAGGAAGTCCTATAGTAAAGAAATCCATTTAACATTGTTTAGTGTTTAACCCAGTGTGTTTCCCATATGAGCTTAGCATGGCATTTTTCATGTAATACCTGCAAACATTTTGAAGAGTACGGTTTTGGAAAAAATTCAGTAATTGACCCTTCTAATCTAAACATTGAGAAGAATCTTATGGAAGACACCTAGTCCAATCTCTTATGGGATTTCTGTAATCTCCCTGGTAAGTTGTTATCTAGCATCTGCTTGAACACCTCTAAATGCAGGAAATTTAATTCTTTTACAATTCTGATTGTTTCAGTGAGTTCTTCATTATGTAGCACTTGGATCTTCTCTCCCATAGCTTCCAACTAGCTTTCCAATCTGCAGGTAAAAATGTATTAGTCAAACATGGTAACTGTGTGTCTGAATATTCTTGCCTTTCTTATTTCACAGGCACCTCTGTGGGCATATATTGCTTGTGCCTGTGGCCTTTTCATTTACCAGTCTTTGGATGCTATTGATGGGAAACAGGCAAGAAGAACCAATAGTAGTTCTCCTCTGGGAGAACTTTTTGATCATGGCTGTGATTCACTATCAACAGGTATTGTTGATTTTTTTAATGTTGTTGATTATTAACAATGATTAAACCAATGCGATAAACAGTGTTAGAATATATGTTTAGTCATGGAAATAAGTAATTTTGTATTAAATTTTATGAACCTAGTTAATATTTGTTCATTATTGGTAGTGTTAGGAAATTTAGAAATTAAGTTAATTTCTGCGTGTTATTTTTAGCCCCAAATATTGTTTTGGCATCTTTTGTTTTTAAAAGCTTGGGGCATAATTGTCATCATCAAAACTATTATGAACTAAATGAGAGTACGATGATGGGAGACTAGTTAAGTAATTTGTGGTCTTTGTATATTTAAGTGAATGTTATATAGACATTCAGAATTACGTTAATAGACTTGGATTATAACTATGTCATGAGAAGCTTAAAGACTGACAAATTAGGAGTATCGTTAATAATGCATTGTGTACTGGAAATTTGCTAAGAGAGTACATTTTAGGTGCTTTTACCACTGGAGAAAAAAGATAACTATGGGACATGATGGATAGGTTAATTTGTTTAACTATAGTAATCATTTATATGTATGGCATGTATTACACCTCATATACAATTTTTAAAAGAAATACTAAAGTGCTAGCAATAACTGAGTTACTCTATTTGGATTATAAGTGATATCTCTTTATTTGCACTGTTTTGCAAGTTTTTAAAATAATAGTTTATTATGTTTTTAGAGGGGAAAAAGACACTTAGAAACTAAATGACAGTTTTGCAACTAGTCTTTCTGACAGGAACTCATCCCTCCCCTCTTTTATTTTTATTTTATTTAGTTCCTCAATTATTTTCTTGTTTGGCATGGCACTTAAAATATTTAAAAAGAAACAAACAAAAACCCCTTATAGTTTTAACTCCTGAATCCAGATTTGCAGGTATAGGTGCATGTCAAAATCATCGCTTCATTGTATCCCAACAGCAGCTTATTTAGTAGAGGATGAGAAGCAACTAAGCTCATACAATTTTTTAAGAATCAAATCAAGAAATACTCAGAACTTCTGTTGAATAAATGGTAGTTGGCTGTCTTGAAAGGTAACAACCAGCTGACTGCAAGATGGCAGGCTTCCTATTATTTATTTTAAATTGCAGTCATTTTTGTGTTGTAGTTTGAGTTCTAGAGTTTTACAGGAAGTCTTTTTCTATGTATGTCACCCATAACAATATCTGTTTAAAAAAAAAAGACAGTTATCAATCTGAAGCAAGTAAGTAGGTCCATCTGGGGATTATATAGCCCATTTGTTTTTCTTTCTTTTTGGCTGTCTGCCTTGTAATGTTTTGCTGATCGTTAGTACTGGTGTGTCTCAGTCAGGAAAGTGCCCAAAGAAATGCTGAAGTTATTTTAGTTGCCTTCAAGAACTTTGCCTCCACTAAGTGATTTGGTTAAAAAAAAAAAAAAAAAAAGAAAGATTGAAATTATGGGGTAAGAGATTATGTAACAGATTATATCCTACTTTTCTGTTACCATAGATTACTGAGAGAAGATAGTGCGTTTACAACATATGTTTTTGTCTCATCTAAAATCATTTCCAGCTCCCTTGTTTGCTATTCATATTATTTGGTTTTCATTGTGATCTTTCTTCTGCAGTTTTTGTGGTTCTTGGAACTTGTATCGCAGTGCAGCTGGGGACAAACCCTGATTGGATGTTTTTTTGTTGTTTTGCTGGGACATTTATGTTCTATTGTGCACACTGGCAAACGTATGTTTCTGGAACATTGCGATTTGGAATGTAAGTAATACTTAATGGTAATTCTTGTTTTCTCTTTCACATATGGAGAATGTTGCCTTATAAGTATTTGAGTATTAGAAATTGATCAAATCACTAAGTTAGTTTAATAAATTTAAAAGAATTTTAAGCTTCATTATTATAGCTATTTCCTAATAGTCTCTGCATATGCCCCTCTTTTATACCTTTTTAAAAGGAGATATCAGAACCTCCCAGCCAGTATTTTAAAAGCAATACAAAAAGCAGTAGCCCCTCATCGTTGTCTTTCCCACAGAAAAATTCACTTTTTTCCCCACCATTATTTACCTTAATTCCATTTTTATTTTGACATATAAAAATGCGTTTCCAGGAAAAAGAAGATGGTTTCTGAGAGCGGTACCCTAATCCAATCTTAATTTTTAGTGTTTCTACTATTTTCAAAAATGGCAGAATTTATAATATCTGGATTTCACATAGTTTGTGTTTCATTGGTTATTATCTCACAGTTCACTTTCAATACCTATTTTGAAAGCTTATTTATCAGTCAACCCTAATGTATTCTCTTTCCCTTTCGAATAATACAGCATCAACCATATGGTGTGGGAATTGAAGGAAGGAAAGAAAATTAACCATGGAAGTAGGAGAAGAGTAAATAGTGTTTTTAGTAGTGATTTGATATCACAGCTTTCTGTCTTCCAGTCTTTGAATTTCCCTCATGATGTTATCCTGTGATGAAGTGTGTATTTAGAGAACTGTAAACAGCTCCATATGGTTGGATGATAAGATGCCTGCCTGTAGGGGAGTGGCAGGAGATAAGGCTGGAGAAGATCCAGAAAATCAAGGTCCTTCTGTGCTCTGCCGAGAAATATGAGCTTTTATCCTGAATCTGCAGGGACCTTTTGCAGGACCTAAAGCAGGGAAATGACAGAAGTGCCTTTTAGAAAGATCAGTCTGGCAGTAAGGCAGAGGGTAAATTGTAGTAGGCTGTCACAGAAGCAAGGAGACCCGTTAGAGGAAGCATCAGCATGATTAATGAGAGTGATGAAGCATGCATGAACACAATGGCAGTGCTATTGCAGAGCAAGGAATAAATTGGAGAGAGACTTAAGAGGTAGAAACTATAGGACACAATATATATTTGGATGTGGGGAATGAATGAGAGGGCAGAGACTGAAATGACTCCTAGTTCCCTTCCTTGGGTGGCTGGATGAAAGTAGAAAAAGGCACTACAGGAAGAGGAACCTATTTAAAGAGAACAGTCTACCCAGAAACATATGTGAGGAATTTTAGACATCCAAATAAAATGAGAACAGGAGAAAACTTAGAGAGCAAGCTTAGAAAGAAGCCCATGAAATTTATTGAACAGCCAGAGTAGTAGGAGGCGTACTGGAATGTAAAGCCAGAAGGATGCATTTCACAAAAGAACATTGCTAAATGCTGCCAAGACTCAAAATGAGGACAGAAAAGTGTACATTGAATTTGGCAGTGTAAGCTATTCATAGTAATTTCTGTGTAATGGTGGAGTAGAAGCCAGACCATAGGGGATAAGAAGTGAATGGAATGAATAAATAGACTACTATTTATTACACATTATATAAGGTTACTTATAAAATGTGTGACTGTGATGTGAAGGAGAGAAGCATTGGTTAGAGCAGAGAATATGGGCTCAAAGGAAGGAGGGTCTTGTATTTTTATGAGAAAATTTTGAGCATTCAGAAGAAATCTGCTAGGTAAGAGATTGAAGATAATGAATAAAAAGAGAAGGAATGATTTATAGAACAATAGCCAAAGATTTAGGACCAAAGGAATTCTAGGGTAAAAGGCAGAGGCATTAAATAGGAGGAAACTCTGCCACTGACACTAGAATGCTTGCAAGGCTAGGGTGGGGGTGTGGGGACAGGGAAACACTAGATAGTTTGAATTTAATATATGAGCTTAAGTATTAGTATTACAAGGGATTGGTTTTAATTTGGGAAATTGTATCCAATTTTCAGAAATTCTACATTTGCTTTAAAGCAGCACCAAATTTGTTTTTTAAGTTAAAAGCAGGCTATAATGTTCATAGAAATGTGCTATGGCCAGGCACAGTGGCTCATGCCTTTAATTCCAGCATTCTGGGAGTCAGAGGAAAGAGGATCACTTGATCCCAGGATTTCAAGACCAGCCTGAGCAGTATAGACCTGGTCTCTACAAAAAATTTTTTTAAAAATTAGCCAAGCATGGTGGCGCTTGCCTGTGGGAGGATCACTTGTGCCCTGGAAGCAGAGGTTGCAGTGAGCTGAGATTACACCACTGCCCTCTATCCAGCCTGGGCAACAGAGCAAGAGGCAACAGAGCAAGAACCTTTCTCAAAAAAAAAAAAGAAATATAGGCTAAGTGCTCTACATTAGGGAGCCATTCAAAATAACAATGTAATGGAGGCATATAGAATAGAGATATACATATAGATACATAGAATCTATAGAATACATGTAGATATCCCTAAAGACTTATCAAAGTTTGTATACATGGAGGAGAAAGTCAAAATTTATTTTGCTTAATAAGGAGGGAACAAGGTCAGCTCTGAAATGTAGTTTGAGTAAAGAAATTTTTTAAAATCCCTTGCATTTTCTTACTCTTTTCTAGAGATAAGTGAAAGCAACTTTAAGTATCTTAGGAATCTTATTTTTAAACATGTTTATTTATTTGAATTGTTTTATTTTGATGTTTACATACGTAAGTGAAAGGAATAATGAGAATTTCTTTTTTATTTATAATTTAGGTTGTTATACTTTTAATAACTTCATAAAATAGAATGTTTACCAGATAAGAATTTTTTGTTCCTTAGCCTCTTTAATATTACTGTTTTTAATTGTTATTAAGTTTGCTTATAGTATCTTGAACAAAAATAGTCACGGGATTTTAATTCATCTGTGACTAAATAATTCTCATTAAAGTCTAGCATTTGGAGAAAGTAAATGTGCTTTGGATACACCTTCCCTGAAATTATGAGCTACGTCTTCCAACAGTTTGCTCTGATGACAGCTTAAAGCTGCCTTGCACAGAGAATATTAGTACCTATCATGTCTATACAGACTCCTGTTCTCACAGTGCCCCTGGATTGAGCAAGTAGAGATCTTACAGAGATGACTAGCCTGGATATGAAAGACTGGGGAGGAAAATGGGGTTAGAGGCTAGAATTTCATGGGAGGATTGGGTTGTAGAAGATAAATATGAATTGAAGCTCATTTATCAACATGTGCAAAATACTCTTTAAGTTATTTATGGATTATACTGAGTGGGAGAGTTCACATTTTCTCCCTTAAGGCCTAAACTATCTATATTAGGATTTTTTTGTTTTTTTTCGTTTTGCTTTGATTTTGAGACGGAGTCTTGCTCTGTTGCCCAGGCTGGAGTTTAGTGGCACAACCTCAGCTCACTGCAACCTCGGCCTCCCGGGTTCAAGCAATTCTCCTGCCTCAGCCTCCTGAGTAGCTGGGACTACAGGTGCGTGCCGTCACCACACCCAGCTAATTTTTTGTATTTTTAGTGGAGACGGGGTTTCACCATGTTAACCAGGACGGTCTCGATCTCCTGACCTCGTGATTCGCCCACCTCGGCCTCCCAAAGTGCTGGGATTAGGTGTGAGCCACGTGTCTGGCCTGTATTAGGTATCTTTAAGTATATAACTTGTAGGCATATATATAGAATCATTTCTATAAATTAAATGCTTAGAAATCTTAATCAATCTTTAATAAAACTATACTTATGTAAAACATCGGTCTTAAAAAAAAATCTGTGCTATAAAGGCAGAACTCATTTAAATTATTTCAGGAGCAAAATACTCCTCAATTATTTTTTCCAAGACAAAAAAATAATAATTTGAACTTGGGCCAATATATGTTGGCTCAAATGTTAATCTCTGTTATCTTTTTTATATATCAGCTTGGGCAAGGCTTATAACTTTCATGGGCCTCATTTCCTAATTTGTAAAATAAGCTTTAGATTAGATGATCTATAAGGTTCTTTCTGTTTATAAAGTCTGTGAGTCTACTAATTCTACACAGATATTATTACAAGTGTACTTATTTATAATTACAGTAGGCAGAGTATTGATTTTTGCTTTTATTACATTTTTCAGCTCATGCTTCTAAAGTTTCACATTTACATTAGCTAAAAACCCTGTCACCAAATGTTTATTTCTATGTAAGTAAGTAGCTTCCCATTCTTTTCTATAGTTAAATGAAAAAAGTTAATAGGTTATGTATTCCACTGGGTTGTCTGACAAATTTAGTTCGTCTTTTTGTCCAGGTAATTTTTAAAGAATAATTATTTGAAGACCTCTTGATAATAAAGAACTGTTATTTGTTAATGTATAATCCACTTTGTATGGATTCAGAATTGGGAAACTTTCTAATCCCTACATAGAATCTATTTATCTTTAAATGTCTAATACTTAACATATGAATTATTAAATACCAGAGATTTTCCTTCCAGTTTCCAATTTCCCTGTGTAGCTTTTTTTCAGCAATGATCTGTTCATTTGGGCCTCAGCTCTGTTCGTTTAATTTTATCAGTTGCCATAGGTGATGTCCTAAAACAACCATTTGTATTAATGTAAAACCTAGATTGCAATCTGGCCTCTCAGATCACCAGATAAAATCATGGACATCTATCTATCTCACTAGCATTCCTCGGTTCTTAGTTTTTATTTAAGTAGTTTTTATTTGAAGCTTAGTCTATACTGCTACTTTTTTGTGTGTTATTATCTGTGTTTCCAAACTTTTTAAGTGATTGAACTGGATGTTTTACCTATTTTTATCACTAGTAAACTAATCCAATGTAGTAGAGTATTATAATGCTGGTATGGAATTAGGGAAGAGAAAGAAGAAAAAGGAAAACTTCTGGACTAGAGATTATCAGGAAATAGGATAAGGAGATGGCCAATTTAGTTTTTGCTCTAACTATATCCAAATAGAAGTTACTCTTGATTAGATTCTTTCCCACTTACTCTTTCCACATATATGCTAGTTTTTTTTGAGATGGTAGAGGTAGGAGTGAGGTGAGGCTTGGGACAAGGAAGGAGCATAAGACGGATTAGTGGTTTTTCAAAATGTACATTGGGACTTCTAAGAAGAATTCCTATCTACAGGGAAGTCTAGATCAGTTCTGGTGCTAAAGGGATTTATGTCGTAGTGTAATTATTTGGCAAGTAATATTCACCACTCCTAGGTAATTAGAGTTGATACTGTGTTTTTAGTATTAGTGTTTCCAGCTGCCTACTTAAAAGTCAATTTTTCAGTATATTACAGTTTTAATTTTTTTAACTTTTCTTCTATCTTGATTTGGATAAGAACTATGCATGTTTGTATAAGGATAGTATAGTACTGTATAAATTGTATCATTCCATCTTTAGGTGTCTTTGTAAGAAGAATGCTACTTTTTAAATCTATTTTTGTTACCTGTGTTAGTAGGGCTCTTTAGCAAAAGTTCCGAGTAAAGTTATTTTGAAATGTTTGTTTCCTTATGCATAGATTCGATGTTACAGAGTCCCAGATCATAATTATAATATGCCAGCTTCTCACAGGAACCCTGGGGCCGTGGTTCTGGAACTTCACGGTAACTGCTAGAATATTCATGCTATCTGATGTACAATGGTGTGAACTCAATAAAGACAGCACCTTTGTCATGCACAGAATAATTAAAACATGAAAAATCAAAAGTCTTCCTGTTCGTATGTCACAAACAGGTTATTAGAAAACATAATTTTAATATATAATATTAGGGCAATAAAAATCCACCCTATTAAATAAAATTTTTAAAAAGTGGTATTTCTGGTGATTTGATGCTAAAGCCAATTCTCCCATTTGCCTATTGTGCCTAAAATTTTTATTCTATATACTATTTTTTAAAACAAATACCTTTCCACCAGTAAATAGAATTTTTTTTATATTTCTATTTTGAAAACAGAATAAAGCAAGCAGAGTTTTTCTTAGGTAAGGAAGTTGAGATGATCCTATATTAATGTAGGAAAGATTCTGCTTGTTCTGTTATATACTTCTTTAGCATATACTTTAAGCAGTCTAGTACTAGTTCTTCTGCTTGTCTTTGCAGCAGTCTTGGTGTTGTATAATATTTATGCTGGAAGCTATTCTGATTTCTGTTTGTTTTGCTTAATGTTTTTCACTCTTAGTTGTGCTTTTGAAACTAAATATCCTTAGCTTTTCATGTTACTATAGTCATTCTTTGAATACTTTCCTTTTTTGTTTTTTTTTTCTTTTCAGTAAATACATATGTCTCTAATGTACTGCTAAAAGTAATATACCTTTTTCCTCTTTTTTTTTTAATTGAGATAGAGTCTCATTCTGTCACCCAGGCAGGAGTGCAATGGCACAGTCATAGCTCACTGCAGCCTTGAAACTCCTGGACTGAAGTGCTCCTCCCACCTCACCTTTCTGCACCATCACACCTGGCCAATTTTTAAACTTTTTTTTGTAGAGACAGGTCTTGCTGTGTTGCCTAGGATGGTCTTGAACTTCTGGCCTAAAGCATTCCTCCCACCTCAGCCTTCCAAAGCACTGGAACTATAGGCATGAGCCACAGCATTCACCCTTCTTTCTCTTCTTATAACTGCAATTTTGACCTTATGACTTTTAAAGACATTGTTAGGAAATGTTTTCCCAGTAAGATAGTCCAGAATCATTTGCACTGTAGCATAAGAAAAATTAGGGCTTAGATTCAATTTATTTGGTAGTTCAGAGAATGTTGGAGAACTGTTCATATGAAAACCTGACAGATAATTATATCAATGCAAGGGTTCATTAGGTTTCCTACATTAGGTCTCCTGCCCTGAAAAAAAAAAAGAATTGTAAAAATTTTAATATTGCTTCAATAATACAGAAATAGTGAATTCCTTGTTGGCCGAGTTCGTTCTTTCTTTCTTTCTCTTTGGAGGAGGGGTGGATTTCTCACTCTCTTGCCCAGGCTGGAGTGCAGTGGCGCTATCTCGGCTCACTGCAAGCTCTACCTCCCGGGTTCACACCATTCTCCTGCCTCAGCCTCCTGAGTCGCTGGGACTACAGGCGCCCGCCACCACGTCTGGCCAATTTTTTGTATTTTTAGTAGAGACGGAGTTTCACTGTGTTACCCAGGATGGTCTCGATCTCCTGACCTCATGATCCACCTGCCTTGCTGAGTTCTTTCTGAAAAGTATATTTCAGTGTTGTAAATCCAGTTATTCAGTGGCAGTAATGATGGCTTTGAGGACAAATTCACAGTGAGGGATATTCTGCATCTTTTTTCAAAATAACCTTGGAATGTGGAGAATACAGTTGTGCCTCCGTATCTGTGGGGAATTGGTTCTAAGATCTCCTGCAAATACCAGAATCCAGGGATGCCCAAGTTCCTGATGTAAGGTGGTGTAGTATTTGCATAGAACCTATACACATCCTCCTGTATACTTTAAGTCATTCTACGTTACTTATACCTCACACAATGTAAATGCCAAGTAAATAGTTGTTACACTGTAATGTTTAGGGAATAATGACAAGGAAAAAAGTCTGTACGTTTTCAGTACAGACACAGCTTTTAATATTTTTGATCTGTGGTTGGGATAATTCATGGATGCAGAACCCACAGATAGAGAGGGCCGACTGTACTAAGAAGTATATCATTAGTCTCCCTTTACCCTTACACTGTCTTCTGGTACTTTCTCCAAAGACCTGTGGCTTTATGCTCATTGCAGTTGTCTAGATTTATAGGTTTATAATTTTTGATAGCCCTTTTTTTATTATTGTTGATTATACTTAGCAAAGGTCTTTTCCACCAATGTTCTTAATGAAATTAACAGTCAAAATATTGACTGTATCTACTTTCACCTTGTCTATGATAACAAAGTACCCTGTATTTATAGAGCCCTTTCTGTTAAAATGTTTCTAGAAACTAATGCATTTTAACATCATAAAAAAAGTTTTCAATATATTTTGTTTTCTCTGTATATACTGTTTTTTACCAGTTGCTAACTTGCAGAGATTTTCTTTTGCTTTTAATACTTACTGCTTAAACTGATTTGATAATTAAAATGAGATTGTCAAATATACTCTCTTTTTTTATGAAGTTTGGAAAAAACCTTCAGAAAGAATTGTCCTTAATAATTTGTTTCTAAATGAATTTGATTTATTAGCATGTAAACTATATATAAGTTATTTCCTGTTGTATTCTAGCATTTCTGGTAAAATTGTATTAGAATATGAAGAGTTTTAGCACTGCATGGGAACAACATGCCGGTTTCTCTTCAAGGTTGTTTTCACTGTAACCTTGGAAAAGTCACTTGACCTTTCTAAATTTTCTCATCTACAAAATGGTGATATTTCCTACCTCCTAGGGTGGTTGTCAAGATTAAAAGGGTTAAGAATGTAATGTACTTACTGTAGTGCTAAGCATATAATAAGTCTTCATTATTGTTACATTAACACCTGTTTTAGCTGACTCCCAATGATTGGCAAATTTTTTATTGTGCCAGTTAGAGAGGAGGAATAAGTTCATGATCCCTTTATTTAACTCAGAGATTGTGAGAGGATTCTCCTTTCGGGTCTTATTGTTTTCAAAGGTGATAAAGATAGACTGCCCCTTAAATTTGAGACCTATACTCTATTTCTTTTTATGTTAGAGGACTTGTTCTATTCTAGCCTTTGGCTATATTTTTCTCTTCTTACTCAGAGTTATTCAGTGGGCTTTTTCTTTTTAGTCTTCTCAGAAAGTCTGAAGATCCATGTAGTCATCCCTGTGGTAGGTAATGTGTTTTTAATAATTAAGCTTATTTCAAAAATAGACTTGCTGTTTTCCAAATTTATAACACTTGAATTAAAAATATACCAAGTTACCACTCAGCTGTATGGTTAATATTATTTAACATTAAGATTACCATGTCCAGTTTGTCCCTTATCAAGGATAGAAAGTAAAATATTCAAAATCAGTATATTGAATTTCTAGGTAATCTGTATTTCAGTCCACCAACAGTTCACCCCACCCGTGGTATTTCTGGTAGAATCTATAATGAATGTCATGCTCTGGTTATCCATAAGTTACCTAGAGCTTCAGATCCATTTACAGATAATTATAAATCTAGAGTTAATAGCTATCTAATCCTTGAGTAAGAATCTAGACTTCTTCAAATAGATGATTTTTTAAACAAAATGCTTCTCTTTAACAATAACTCACAGGTCAAATTGTACAAATCGGGGATTCTTTGACATTGTGAATTTATCCCTAATGCATATTCTATGTTAACCAAACTAATGCAAACAATTGTGTTGCCAAACTACAACACAATTATATTTACTATTTATAGTTTAACAAAAATACTTATGTTTACAAAATAACTGCAAGTGTATCTTTGAAATGCATATGTCACATGTAGAAGAAAAATGGATTGTCTGTTTCTGATTTTAGAGGGGAAAGACATTAAAAATTTGTGGGAAAGATGATTAATGTGCTTAGCTTTCATAGAATGCCATTTAAATCCCTTCACATCCCTCAATTAAAACTGAATTCTGGAATTCAAACCAAATGCATTTGTCAGGTATCTCTCTGAACACTGATAAACAAAAATGGAAACTTTCAAAATAGAAATTTTTCTCATAGTTAGCTAACTTACTTTGGAGTTGTTCTACCCCCTTTTAAAAGCTGTACTTCTGATGTAATAACTGCCTTGATCAGAGAGTTTTCTAAGCTTTTTGTAGTGATGAAGACCTCCTGAGATCATCGCTCCAACTAAAGAGATGCTCTGTTCCCTTGTTTAGAAGTTTAAATTCATTTAGTACACTTTATTCTCTGTTAATCAGTAGACTATTAGAGTGTTGTAAGGAATGATTGGCCTAAAGTTTATTACGGGCGTTGAAGGTTATTTTGACCTCAGACTGGCACATTTATAGCTTCCCCATCAGATGAATGGTTTGCTTCTTTTTTTTTTTATTTGTGACAGCCATCAAAACAGTGTTTGTTTCTGGCTTGTCATAGGAATTTAAGTGTGTCCTGATGAGAATATTCATTATGGGTTATCCCCAGTAATTGGGAGAATTCTTTGTTGTCTTTTGACGACCTATATTAAAATGAAGTAGAAATAGGAAATTATTATTTATTTATTTATTTATGTTTAAGTCAGAGTTTTGCTCTTGTTGCCCAGGCTGGAGTGCAATGGCACAATCTCAGCTCACCACAACCTCCGCCTGCCTGGTTTAAGCAATTCTCCCGCCTTAGCCTCCTGAGTAGTTAGAATTACAGGCATGTGCCACCACACCTGGCTAATTTTGTATTTTTAGTAGAGACAGGGTTTCTCCATGTTGGTCGGGCTAGTCTCAAACTCCCTGCCTCAGGTGATCTGCCTGCCTTGGCCTCCCAAAGTGCTGGGATTACAAGTGTGAGCCACCACGCCCAGCCAGGAAATTATTTTAAAGCAGCAGTAGTCAAGATGTTCATGTACCTTCATAGATATAGAAAATTGTCGTTAGTATCATTTAATTTTCTCCCTCTACAACTTTAGGCTGTAGAAATCTGATGCGACACATAAGTAATTTGTTTTCCCATATGTTTTGTTAAAAAAATCACTGGTGTTTGGGTGCTCTTCGACCACATATCCTATGTGTCTTGAAGGGTTTTTTGGTTTTGTTTTTCATTGTTTTTTTCTTGGTGTGGTAGTAGTGGTCAGTTTCTGTTTTGGTTTTGAGGAACAGTCCCAACACTTGAGAATATTACCACTGATGATTCTCCGCTGATGATAGGCAGTTCTCATGATTCAGAGAATAATAATAATAATAAAAGAAAGTGATTACAGACATGCCACATTCCTACCCTTATATAATATTCTGTCCTCTGTGTATTTCCTGTATGGCCAAAAAGATTAAAATGAGCCTCTTTCTAGTATGTGTTACAGTAAATTGAGCCCATACTGAGACTTCTTAGTGGAAAGGTGGAAGAATGAATTGTCATATAATAGCTGTCTTCTAAACAGAATCATAAACTCTTGTTTATCATTTCTACCACCTGTTCCTCTTAGCTTGCTTTAGTTCCCATCCCTGGGAATGACTTTGCACTGCATGCACCCTTTTTCATTGACAGTCAAGATTAGAACCACACTTCCAGGAGTTATGATAGGCAGTTCTCATGATTCAGAGCAGAAGATTCTCATCCTGGAGTTCAGAATATTCTTCTAAATCAGATAAGCAAATAAGAAAAAATATTCTTAACTAACTACCAACTGGTAAGTAAGTTTTCCTGGCCCTCTCTCCATAACAGTAAGACATTATTCATCTAAATAAAATGTCAGTATTAGAATGGTTAAGAAAATTCTGTCTTTGAAAGTTTCAAATGACTATTCTATAAAAATTGCCCTAAGAATCCCAATTTGAGACTTTGTAAAGATCTTTTATGTTTCCTATTCTCTTGTATATTCATCCATGGTACAAAGATTAATTGCATGAGGTTCCCTCCATTTTTATTTTGTAATTCTATACTTCTGGCCCTTCCCCTTCCAAAAGGCTACTTCATATATCCAGCAAAATGTTCTAAGATGTCTACCCTCCTCCACCCAAGACAGAATCGATCATCTTTGACACCTACCTGCTTAGTCTCCTGAATCTGCTACTGAGTGTAATTCCCCTTATTGGCAACACCAGTCACCAGGTCAGCTCTACAGATTCTTTTTAGCCTAATTCAGTCCATTTTTTTTTTTCAATGTGTATATCAGGATAACTACATCACTGTATGTTTGCAGCTAAATAAGCTTGTGTTTAAAAAACATTCCTGGGCAAAAAAAGACCCATTTTTTTAGTTGCAAGACATTAGTTTCAACCCAGTTATTTATCACAGCATAACAGCTTATGTATCTTAAACTCACATTACAGATTACCTGCTTTACATATTTTTAGAAATGGAGGCTCTGTTCTGTTCTGGGAATTGAATCCCTTTGCTGTTGTTACCTACTTTTAGACTAATTACTTATAATAGATAAATTATTCACTTTGTTGAAAAACTAGCATTATAAAAAGGTATACAGTGAAAAGTCTCCTCATTCTTATCCCCCAGCTCCCCAGTTTCTATACTGTACTCCCCAACAGGTAGCCTCTATTCTTAGTTTGTAATGTATTTTTCGAGAAATTTGTTATGCAATTACTGGCAAAGATAAAAGTAGAATACTGTCTCTTTTTTACACAAAAAATAGCCTGTACACATTCTGCAACTTATTTTCACTTACTATATCTTTGCTACTTTTTATATCAGTATATAGAGAGCTGCCCTACTCTTTTAAAGCTGCAAAATATTCTATTTTATGGAAGTACCATAATTTTTATAACTATTCCCTTTGAGGGAATTTTTTTAAATTATGCTATTGTAAATTTATAATTCCATAGTGAATAACCTTGTATAAACATCATTTTGTGCAAGCATATCTGTAGGGTAAGTTCTCAAAATTAGAAGGCATTTGAATCCAGTAATCTAAGAATGATAATCTCAAAATTGTAGAAAGTGCTAGTTTACAGGAGGAAAGGAAAAACAGCGTATGTTTTGCTTCTCAATCTTTTTGCCCATATTCTTTTTTTCACACTTTCAGGCTTCTAATTTCTGCTGCCCTGTTGTGCATGAGGTTTGTCTCTTCTTGACTGTAAAATTATTTTCAGCAACCCCAAAGCTAATTCTTGGCTGCTTTCAGTATCTTCTTTGCAGAAGTCTTAGAGTAGTTAACCTAGTAAGAATAAGAATTTGAGAACTGGAGGAGATTTTTGTTTTCACACCTATACAACGGCAGACATTAAATGAATATATCTAAAGAACAGTAAGTGTTACAAAGTCTCAGTGAGTTAAAGTGCACCATTTATTTCATCTGATACTACAAAGCACTTATTTCAAGATTTCATATTTTATAGCAGTGCAGTGTAATCCTCTGCTTGATACTCAAAATTTAATACCTCCTCAATTTTTTTTTGTTTTTTTTTTTTTTTTTTTTTTTTTTTTTTGGTGGGAAAGGTTAATCTATGGTTTCAGCCCAACTTCAATGAGTCAGAAATTTCCTTTGGAAAGGAGGGGTTTTTATTGCTCTTTGAAATTCATCAAATTAAATTAAAAGGCTTTGGATTTTATATGATTTTGCTCATAACAAATTTTTGATGCCTCCTTTTCCCCTTTCCTCAATATTTGAGATTTTTTTTTCTATTGTGCATGATAGAGGAATGCTGCTAAGCTTGCACGTAATTAACTTGAAATTGTTGTGAGTAATTCTGCTCTTTTGGCTCTTTGTACCTAATCAGAATTGATGTGACTGAAGTGCAAATCTTCATAATAATCATGCATTTGCTGGCAGTGATTGGAGGACCACCTTTTTGGCAGTCTATGGTAACTTTTTTCACATTGTGTATCCCATTTAATGCATGTTGTCTTTTGCTTGTGTTTTGTAATATGCGATAATCCAGTTAAAGGGTAATGTGTGAAATTATTTTATTTTTTCTGAAAATGAAAAGTCAGCAAACAGTAGAACACAACTTCTCTTTAGAGGATGGTGAATTTTACTACTTGGAGTTATGTGGAACGTTAGGACTATTCCAGGGCTGTTACTTTTGAAGGCCATTGAGAATCTAAATTAGTATTGTCATCCCATTTTACAGATGAGGAAACAGCAGACACTATTAACAAGTCAACCAGTGACAAGATTAAATTAGACCGTTTATTCTCTTTCTTAACTACATGAGTCTACCAGTTTCTCCGTCATATATGTAAAGCTGAATAACAAATTTGAGATTGCAAGTTAACTCTAGCTCCAAAACAGGATAAATGCCTGTTGAATGAAATCAGTGCCATGGAATTGTTTGAATGAGCTTGGACCTTGATTTCCAGGTCTATCTGAAATACAGTGACTCCTACAAACAGATTCTGTTCCACAAACCACTGAGGTAGGGAGTAAAATATGGGGGCCAAGAACACAAGCTCTGGAACCAGACTGTGTGCGTTTGACCCAAGCTGCACAACCTACTGTGTAAACTTAATCTGTTGTGTAACTCTCTCTGGCTTAGTTTCCTCCTCTGTAAAATGAGGTCATTAGTAGTACCTATCTCATGAAGTTATTTTATGCATTAAAAGAGTTAATATATTGTGTAAAGCACTTAGAATAGTGCCTATCAAATTAATACGCACTCAATAAACGTTGCTGCTGCTCTTACAGTTTTAATGTATTCTTTCAGATTTGGGTTGTCATAGTTTGTACTCCCCTCGTCATCAGTTAACTGCTGATTTCTACCATCACCCCTTCAGAATACAGTATTTATCATTCATTTGGTGAAAGCTTAACAAAGAAAATATTTACTAGACATAAATTAATGTAATTCTTAAAAATCAGATTAATTTTAAAGTACAAGGGAAATTTATTGAGCAACATTTTTCCCTTACCTAACTCACTTTATGATGGAAAATGAGGTACTTAAGAAGTGTAATTGATACACTACCCGAAGTATTTATTGCCAGAAATGAATTAAGTGTCTTTTTTTGGGAAGATGAGTCTGTGAAGGGGTAGGAGATGAAGGAGTAAAAATAATCCACAGTCAACTGGGAAAATTGTGAAACTATTCAGTTATGTACATAATATCATTCATTTATATATCTTAGATTTCACTATAGAGACCCTATTGGCTTTTGAGACTAATGCATAGGAAATACGAATTTTATTACTTTTGCTCTTCAGTAGACTAGTTCTTTTTTTTTAATAACAGTTTTGCCTTATAGGAAGGAAATAATAGTTCTTGTTTTCCTGAAACCAGATCATAAAGCTGAAAGCTTACCCCCACTCCTAAAGTTTTTACTATGTGATTATTTTTATAAGCCTTGTATACCAAAATTTTCCCTGCAGAATTATTTGTAACATCTTGTACATAAAGTTTCAGCATACCAATATCCAAAAAGTGGGATTTCTGGCTTGATTATTGGAAAACAAGTCAGTGTTTGGTTTATACAGGTTAAGTATCCCTTGTCTATAATTCTTGGGACCAGCATTTCAGATTTCAGATGTTTTCAAATTTTACGGTCTTTGCACATACATGAGATATCTTGGTATCTGGAGATACCAAGCCCAAACATCAAATTTATTTTCATATACATCTTATACACATTGCCCGAAACTAATTTTATACAATATTTTTAATAATTTTGTGGATAAAACGAAGTGTGTGTACTGAACCATCAGAAAGCAAGTGTTACTATCTTAGCCACCCATGTGGATAATCTGTGGTTTGGCATCAATGTTACTCCTGACTCTGAATTTACATACTACTGTTAAGCAATCATTTTCTAACACTTATTTACACATAGATATATTTAGCAAAGCATAAGACATATCAGTGAAAAGATAATGTGTTCAGGGTAGTGAAGCAGCACAGTAGCATCACTAGAATACCTATATGTTATCACTATTAACCAAAAATTATCTGCAGGCCTTTTTGACATTTTCAACAATATCTTTATACCACACAGCAGATAGTAAGCAAAAAACAAAAACAAAATTAAAAAGCAGTAATTAGTTCTTGGCCCCATGTCGGGCATTGGGGAGAGCCTGCTGTTGGAATGTCCAGCCTGCATAATGTCATTTTATTACCCTTTGTGGGTGTACTTACGTGACAGGATATGGGTCTTTACACAAAGATATATTGCAGCTATGAAGGGGACTGGGAGGGTCGTTTTTCACTTGGAGATGCTGAATAAACTTTAGTGCACCTACATTTTGACCTCGACCTGTCACATAAGGTCAAGTGTGGAATTTTCCACTTGTGGCATCACGTTGGCACTCAAGGAGTTTTGGGATTTGTAGCATTTTAGATTTTGAATTTTCAGATTAGGGATGCTCAACCTGTGTGCCTAATCATTTTTTGTAAATATGGAAATGCATAAAACATTGTAAATGAAGTTGTCTGTGCACGTTATATACATACCCTTATTTCTTAGGTGATGCCTGGTAGTAAATTGCTTCAGTATACTTTTTACCTTTTTCCATTAGGAAAAATCTATACATGTACATAGTAGATATAATTTTTTCTTTTATAAAGATCAAATATTTTGTCCTGTCTTGTAATTAATATAACTATCCTTTTTAAATTACGTACTTTATCTGAGGAACTCTCAGATTCACATCTGAAATGGAGTTCCCAGACCCAGTAAACTAGCAGTCTAATTTCAGGATTCGTGAGGTGAGGTTGCAACAGGAAAACAGATTCTCCCCGTGCCCCTTCATTCTATTGTTAGCACTTTGGTCCTACTGTTAGCATCATTAAACTAAAAGGGAACAACCTGACTTCTCTGGTGATATATTTGGAGACTTAGTGAAATATTCTGTTTTTTCTTTTTTTAACAACTCCCAATACAGATTCCCATAATTGACCTCAGATCACTATATTATTATTATTTTTTTTTTACTTAGCATTATGGGTTCATTACTGAATATACTGTTTTGAATTGCATTATGCTAATACAGGAACAATTACTACATATTGAGCTCTCACTTATTTGCGTGCCAAATGGAGAGGAGATATTCACTTAGGGTTCAGGTGTGAAATTTACATCTCTTCTGAGATTGAGGCCATAAAATGGAAATTGCCTTCCAAATCCTCATTAAATTAGAAGGATTTTACTGACATTTAGAAAGCAAGTTTATGGTCAGAACAAATAAAAACAGTGCAGATGTCTTCATAAGGCTGATTCCAGAAGATCAGCTGTTTTGTAAAGGTAAGTGATTTGCATCTATTACATATGGATTACCCATTCTTTGCTAATTTTTTTCCCCAAAGAGATGAGTTTTTACCATAGGTTATAGTTATTGTTGTTGTTGTTGTTTTCCCTTTTTTTTTCCCTAAAGGAAAGAAATTGTCTTCATCCATAAAAGTCAGTACTTGTTTTATACATTGCAAGAAACAAAAAGCATATTTTTTTGTTTTTTGCTTCCCCAACAGACATTCCTTTTAGAATGTCTTGGAACTATCTTCCATCCTATCCCTCTTTAAAAAAACAGAAAAGAATATATTCTTACTTTGGAAGAAACTTACATATAATCAACTCATGGTTACTTTTACTGATGCTTGAGTCTTATAAATGTAGTAATTGATCAAATTGTATTAAGCCACAAAGGACTTTCTGGAATTCAGTTAAGGCAACTAGGTGAGTGTTACTATTGCAGGTAAAGTTTCAGGATTCATTTGGTCCGACTGAAGACTTTCTATGTAGTATAAAGTGATATCTCATTCTTGAACTATAAGACTTTAAAATGCCTTTACACTTAAACAATTCTGATAGGGTGATTTTCCTTTGTGGACACTGGAATTATGTTAACATTTGCTGTATTTTGGTGGAATTCATTTACATTAAAATGATTTACAAACAGGCATTCCCACATTCTTTGAGGAAAGTGTCTAATCTCAAAATGATACTTTTTATTTCTGGTGTACAAAGCCTATAAGGACATTTTATCATGCTTATAAGAAAACTAGTCAAAGTTTACTAACTGATAGTAGTCTGCATTAATACAAACTATTGAACCAGAAAACATGACCTTTGTAATCTGGTAAAGATACTGATAATTTAAGATTTTCTTTTTCTATCTCTAACCTTTTTAAAAGTGAATTACATTACATTGTTATTATTTGGATGCATACCTTCATGGTATGAGTCTGAAGAGTTTTCACCTGGCTATAGGACAGACACCGTGACCCAAAGGAATTCTTACTCTTCCCGACTCTTAAAGACGTGAAACTGCAAGCAGTCCTGACATAAAGATGTCTTTGGTATAGCTCTTTGGCTATTTCTAAAGAGTGGATGCACTTTGGCCACCTTTGATGAGTTCCAAGATGATGACAGAAAGAAAAAGGTTGGGAAAAACAGAATGTGCCTGTCCTTTTTGACCTGAGGGAAAGATAGAATGTGCCACCCTCCTTGATCTTAAGTGTGGGGTGAGAATGGCAACACTTTGTGTTTTTTATAAGTAGGAGTGCCCATTTTTAAAGGATCACCTGCTGAGACTTGGGATTCCTTTGACTCGATCTTTTCCTTCACTTTGCCTCATATTTTCTTGGTAGCTCATTTTATTGCTAATGTGGGGGCTAGGTGTTTCTTCATACTCTCCCAAAACAGGAGTTCTACATAGAAAGTAAGAGAAAGGGAGATTTTAGTCTTCATTTAACAAATGTGTATTGAGCCACCTACAATAACCAGGGCTCTAGAGAGTGTACAAAATCAATTCAAACAAAATGTGTCACTCAGGAGCTTATGTTTTGGTGTATGTAGCTAACATATATGACAAAAGTGATGAGAACCTTAAGAATCTATGATGCTTTGCTCCTAGGTCAATAGCTTGCTTGCTTCCTTTATAATCCAAGCCATGTACTAATTTTCCTGGCTTTTCTAATGTTTGTACTTATTCTTTTAAAAGGCAACAATTTTTACGATCCTAAGGCAATTTCACCAAATTATAAATACAGTTATGACTCTCATTCAGTTCATTTATGACACAGATGACTATTATACAGAGATGGTACTCATTTAGTACCCTGGCCCTAATACAGGGCTGCCCCTGTGATAGAATAATGCTTTGCTTTTTTTGGAATCTGAGAAACGTATAGTATTTTCCCCTTTGCCAGAGAGATCCTTTGTCTCTGTGGAGTCAAAAGTGGGAGGGGTGGAAAGAGAGTCTGGGAACCAGGAAACTAGCCACAGTATTGAGTTTCAGCCAGGTGCATCAGATTGAGAACGTAATGTCCCTAGTTTATTGAACAAGAGCAGAAAAATATCTTGGAGTTCAAAGCAACCATGGTGTTGATTTTCTCCTTTATTGAAAACAAGTTTTGAACTTAGACTGCAGAGGTTGGAGATTTAGGGGGAGAAGATAACCATTTAGGATAGTTTAGGACTTGACTTTTAGGTTGACCTAGTTAATTTCAGAAAATTTAACACTGCTTCAGTACAGCTTAAACTTGAACATTTGATTTCAATTTTTCTTTAGAGTTGCATTTTTGCAAGAGGTAATGGAGTTATCTAAACAAAGTGAGTTCTTGAGAGTTTTGAAGAAATGAAGTATCCAAACATTAAGATTTATGTCTTCCAATCTTAACTGAGGTTTTCCATATAGTAGGAAGTGCCACATTTGCTATTTGATTTTAAAAGTGTAGATAGATGACAGCCGTACAAAGTGTAAACAGCCCTAATTAAAATGCTTTCATTGTGACCAGGCATGGTGGCTCACACCTGTAATCCCAGCACTTTGGGAGGCTGAGGCTGGGAGATCACTTGAGGTCAAGAGTTCGAGACCAGCCCAGCCAACATGGTGAAACCCCGTCTCTACTAAAACTACAAAAATTAGCCAGGCCTGGTGTGGCCGCCTGTAATCCCAGCTACTCGGGAGGCTGAGGCAGGAGAATCACTTGAACCCGGAAGCGGAGGTTGCAGTAAACCAAGATCACACCACTGCACTCCAGCCTGGGTGACAGAGCAAGACTCTGTCTCAATTTAAAAAAAAAAAAAATTTTTTTTTCATTGTAAGAACTCATGGCTTATTAAACCATTGGGGGCTTTTGGAATCTTGTTTCTATAATCATTTGTTTCGATTACTAGACTACGTCATTTATTTTACTGTTACTTTCTTTTCAATCCATATTAGACAAAATTTGAGACCAAAAAAGCTAAAGGGAGGGGTGCAAAAAAGAAGAGACTCTTAAATGATTTTTAAAATTCAGTACAAGTGTATTTCATTTTAAATGATGGATATTGTGTTTGCAAGATTAAATGCATGATATCAGTCCACTCTGTCCTCCATACTTCAGGTAAATAAACACATTTTCAGTATATTTTATGAATGTATTATTCACTTTTCTGAAAAGTACATTTAAACTTTAAAATTTTGGATGCATAGTAGTAGAATCTGTTTGAATGTACTTGACCTGTTTTTTCTCCTGCATGTGAATGCCTTCTTAGTTGCCTTTTGCTTTTACTGCCTGTATCCTAACAATTTGGAGTTGGGAACTCTTCTGAATAGAAATTTTGTCTTCCATTCTCTGTACTCTGGAGATTTTTATATCTAGTTGCAACATTTCTGTTATGCTTCATACTTCCTCACAACAATTATGAATGTTCTACAGATTTAGAGGTAGAATTCAAAAACATATACAAAGAAAAAGGCGAGGTGCACTCCTTTTATTAAAAGGCCAGAACACATCCTGGTTCACTGTTGCAAGACCTCTGGGATGCATTAGGTGAATCTATCTTAACTTGTGACACAAGTTAATAAAGTTGAATCTGGTTTTTTTTTGTTTTTAAGGTTGATATCAGAAGTGAGATTAATTTCTAAATAGTCTCAACTCTCGAGACTTGCTGTATTGCTTGTAATGAAGAGGAAAAGGAAACTTTCATTACTTTACATATTTATGTAATTGGAGGAAATGGAAAGTTTTTGGGAAGATGAATCAAATATTAGACTGTTTTCTTAGTTTGTGTATGTTTTAATTGTTTTCTCTCTCTACCCATTAAAGATTCCAGTGCTGAATATTCAAATGAAAATTTTTCCTGCACTTTGTACTGTAGCAGGGACTATATTTTCCTGTACAAATTACTTCCGTGTAATCTTCACAGGTGGTGTTGGCAAAAATGGATCAACAATAGCAGTAAGTATGCCTTAAGATTTTCAACACTTGTTTACACTAGGACTTGGTTTTGTTGTCATTTTGTTTTTTATTTCAAATGTATAAAATCATTTGTTAATTTATAATTTATACATAGCCTTTAAAGAAACTAATGTTCAAAACTTCAATTTTGTATATACTTACCCACATTTATATGCTTTATATAGTCATACTTTTATGCATACACACACACACACACATACTTATTCACATGTTTTTTAAAGTATGAGCTGCTTTGTAAAAATAAGCCTGGTCTCTTAAGTGAAATCTTCAGTTTGTGCCTAATCAATTTATGCTGTTACTTTTCATTAGCTCTTCTAGTTTGTGATTTATAGAAATTGCTGCCTATCAGGCACCATGAGGTTCCTGAAAGTTTGAGTTGAACTGTTCTGGAGCAGATCCATGTAGTATCTGATGAGCACTGAATACTATTAACTCTTCTCTTCACTCTGTACAGGGAACAAGTGTCCTTTCTCCTTTTCTCCATATTGGATCAGTGATTACATTAGCTGCAATGATCTACAAGAAATCCGCGGTTCAGCTTTTTGAAAAGCATCCCTGTCTTTATATACTGACATTTGGTTTTGTGTCTGCTAAAATCACTAATAAGCTTGTGGTAAGCACCTGAGTTTTTATTTGTTTTGTTTTTCACTTTTATCTTATTTTGGTTTTATGGCCATAGTTTTCATTCTGTGCTTCCTAAATGGTCCTAGAGTTTGCCCTCCTCTATTCAGAATCTCTTGATATCAACATGGGTACTATTTTTACCCTTTGTGAAGCTACAATTTGAAGTTACTGGAAGTTCTTGGAAAACATACAACTTTTCACCCTTTTATCCACTGTTTAATTTGGTTGTTCAGTTTATCTACATTCTTCAGTCTCAATCTGGACACTCAAATCAAGGCTCCCTGTGAAAAGCATCTTTTGGGCCGGGCGCGGTGGCTCAAGCCTGTAATCCCAGCACTTTGGGAGGCCGAGATGGGCGGATCACGAGGTCAGGAGATCGAGACCATCCTGGCTAACACGGTGAAACCCCGTCTCTACTAAAAATACAAAAAACTAGCCGGGCGAGGTGGTGGGCGCCTGTAGTCCCAGCTACTCCGGAGGCTGAGGCAGGAGAATGGCGTAAACCCGGGAGGCGGAGCTTGCAGTCCGGGCGACAGAGCAAGACTCCATCTCAAAAAAAAAAAAAAAAGCATCTTTTGGCGGGTTAGTTGACATGATATATCCCTTTCTTTCTCAGACACATTTCTTATTGTTGGGTTTTTAGTTTTGGGAATTCAACAGCTGTTCCTAAATAATTATTGGAAGTTGATATCTGAGCACAATATGATTTACTCTGTAGTCCGCAATTGTCCTCCTATGAAAATGCCTATGTTATTCTGTTTTATTCATAGGTTGCACACATGACGAAAAGTGAAATGCATTTGCATGACACAGCATTCATAGGTCCAGCACTTTTGTTTCTGGACCAGTATTTTAACAGCTTTATTGATGAATATATTGTACTTTGGATTGCCCTGGTAGGTGTTGTACTAAGTCTTATTTCATGGTTTGAGGGTTTGAAGGTTGTTTGTTTTCTTATTTTGATGAACCAGTTATGAGAGATAGTTCATATAATTGTAATGATTTGGAATGTCAGAAATCCACATAAATGGGGCTGTGTGAGAGTTCTGTGACTTTATATTTGAGCCTTTTATTTGTTGCATTAATCTTACTAGTCCTGCCTACATCAGGCAGGGCTCATAAATTGCAAATTGCTGACTGAGTAAAAAAGCATGAATCGGCATACTACACCCTGTGGGCCCATAGCCTGTTTTGGTAAATACAGTTTTATTGGAACACAGCTATGGCCATTCATTTATATATTGTCTTTGGCTGGTTTCATGCTACAATGGCAGAGTTAAGCAACTGTGTCAAAGACAATAAGGCCCATAAAGCTTAAAATATTTGCCATCTGTCTCTCTAACAAAGAGTTTGTGTGTGAAGGAAAGATTGCAAGGAAATTGAATTATTGTTTAGAATGGAAGGTCAATCTGCAGAGAAAACAGAGTCCACTCCTCTTTACTTTCAGGAAGCTTAGGGAGAGCCTAAACGGGTGCTGAGAATGTCTCTTTTCTTTCCAGGTTTTCTCTTTCTTTGATTTGATCCGCTACTGTGTCAGTGTTTGCAATCAGATTGCGTCTCACCTGCACATACATGTCTTCAGAATCAAGGTTTCTACAGCTCATTCTAATCATCATTAATGATGTAATTGGTATTATATAGGAACACCATGTTTTCTGCAGGAAAGAATCTGAACATATTAAGGAGAATGGGGGTGGATAAGAACAAATATAATTTATAATAATCAATGTTGTATAACTTTTATTCTTTATTATTGGTAACACTCCCTAACTATCCTGTGTGAGAATGGGAATTTCAAGTCCCATCTTGTAAATTGTATATGTTATCATGCAGCGTTTGGGCCAAGAAAGCATGCAGAAAAAAATGCCATGTGATTGTAATTATCCTGGATTCAGAATAACATTGTGATGGGGAGCCAGATCCACAGTGGTGGAGAGTTCTGATGTTGACTATTTGCAGGCCAAAAGATGATTGCTTTATAATTTTAACAAATCATCGTCTTTTAGTAACATCCTTGTTTAGTGTCTTCTCAAGCTTTCTTTACTGAGGAGTTCAGCTTGTGACACAGATACATCCCACTAGCTTGTGAGGTGGAACTAGTAATAAAGACCTTGAATTTGGATTGAAAGGTTTCCTATTTTTACATTGTTGAGGAAGTTTTGTTGTTTTTTTTTTTTTAATTGCTCAAGAAATGATTCTCTCACAGGCTTGGGAAATCCTGTTAGCATGCAGAATAATGTGGTAACTTTGTCAATTTCCCATTTTATTTTTTTAAATAAATATATGATCTGAAAGCCAACTTTTTCTCAGTTTTATTCAGTGGAAAGATAAACTAAGTTTTAATATTATTTTTTTAAATTTAAGCAAAATTTATTTCTGTTCTTTAATAAATAAGAAAATTTGGTCCACTGCATTGTTGTAATGTGTCTTGTGACATTTCTATTTTGTAGAAACTTTAACTTTAAAAAGGAGAACTATGTTCATCTTTCCTGTCAATGGATTTTTTGTGTTGTAGTCATCACCTATGTAATTATCAGTCACTTAGAAATATCAGACCCTTCCCCTCAATTTTCAGCAAGTGCCTGGGCCTCTCTAAGGGGTCACTTTGTTCTCTCCTTTTCTGGCACTCTCCTCTTTGGTATCTGTACTATAGTTTGAAATGGGAACCAGATATGTTTCCATTTTATACAGATAATTCAGTTGCTTGAAGAAGAGGGACACAGGAGAAAAGATTTAAACTATTGGCTAAAATGAGGTGTCTTATTATTGATTTTCATCTATATCCTGTCCCATAATCAGGAATAAACAGTAGTTACACTGTCTTGTATGGCAGCCGGAGCACTCCTTGCTTGCACTTTTAATGATTCCATCCATCCCGTGTGGATTGGATTAGCAAGGAGAAGTAAACCTTTAATTTCTTTGCCAGACTATATTGGGAAATGAAAATCCATCATTACCTTTCCTTGCTAGCAATTGTTCCAATATCTGGGATAAAGAAATACATACAGGAAAATGTTAGGGCAGATCAAGTATTGAAAGCTAGGACAGAGCAGGACAAAGAAGGAAGGATAATTCTACTTGTTTGGCAAAGTTACATCAGTTGTCTTACTGACACATCGGGTATTATCTGTAGTGGAAATTGAGGCCTGGAGAGGTTAAATGGCATGCCAGTGTCAGTTGCTATTTTTCAGAACAAAAATTAGAATCCAGATCTGAAACCTGGTGCAGTGTTCTCTCCTTTACTATACTGGGCTTTAGTGGGCTAAGGCTCTAAAGCAAGATGTTGAGGGCTAATTGAAATGTGTTTATTCTCTTACATTCTTTTTCAGCATAGATGGAATCTGAAAAGCACTCAGATATTTAGTGTGTGCATCCTTCAGCCCTAAATACAGCATTAGCATCAAATCAAGGGTATATTTCTAATAAGCCTCAGCAAACCTTACCTGAAGAACCTTTTAAGAAAGTACAGATTTCCAGGTCCTGTCACTGGAGATAATTTGGTATATTTGTGATGAGGCATTAGAGGGTGTTTTCACAAGACTCTCAGGATTCCAGTTCCTTTTCTGAAACCTTTGAAGGTACAACCATATTTAGGCACCACTGCCATAAACTACCAAAAAAAAAAAAAATGTCATTCCTAGAAGCTGTGAAGAATAGTAGTGTAGCTAAGCATGGTGTGTGGACAGTGGGACATCTGCCACCTGCAGTAGGTCTCTGCACTCCCAAAAGCAAATTACATTGGCTTTAACTTCAATATGCCCTGTTCCACCCTCCAGAAACTTTTGTGTTCTTTGTACAGAATTTAGGAACTTCTGAGGGCCACAAATACACGCATTAAAAAGGTAGAATCTTTGAAGATAAGATTCTTCTAAAAAAGCTTCCCAATGCTTGAGTAGAAACTATCGGTAGAGGTATCAAGGGAGGGGAGACTAGGTGACCACTAAACTCCTTCAGACTCTTAAAATTTTGATTCTTTTCTCAAAGGGAAAGAATGTCAGTGCAGAGATCCCTTCATCTTTAGCTAAAGAATTGAACTGTGCTGCTCAAAATAAAGATCATTTGGAGGTAGGATGTCCAAGACTGAAGGTAAAGGACTAGTGCAAACTGAAAGTGATGGGGAAACCGACCTACTTATGGAAGCCATGTAGTGTTCTTCACAGGCTGCTGTTGACTGAAATTCATATCCTCAAATTACTCTAGACTGAAGCTGCTTCCTTTCAGTGAAGAGCCTCTCCTCCCAGGATTCTGGAAAGCACACCTGACTCCAAACCAAGGACTTGGATGCCCTGTGTCGAGTGGTGCTGCTGCTTTTACCAGTATCTCTTACCCTTCCTCTTAGAAGAAGTAGAGCTGCTGCCCCCCATGATTCTATCACTCCAAACATATCCCGAGGTTCAGGACCACCATGGCCAGGTCCTCCACTTGTAGTCCACTTGATTCTCATATTCATTGCCTTATTTTCCTCATTCTCCACCCATAGTAAAAGCCAAAGACACACATAAAAATAAGATTTTCCTCTTTACTCTCATCCTTACACGTCCACAGACTTCTTCATGTGGAGAGGCTGAGCCTTTCGAACACAAAGTGTGTTCTCTATTGAAGATGTTATAATGATGGGAGAGGGCAGTTGCAGCAGCTTCTAACCAAGTGTCTACAACACATGTACTACTGTTTCCTACCTGTCACCTCTGCAAAAAATGCAGCTCTGAGCCCAGTTCTGTGAGCATGGTGTCAGAGCCCTCCAAAGTCCTGAGAAATCGATACCAGGGATCCAAATGTCAGACACCAATTTGAAGCAATACCTGGATACCAAGACTCAGAGTGAGGTTATGGATTTGGGGGGCTGATAGCTTTGCTGATCCTGCCACACTGGCAGGGGCTGAAGTCCAGAAATGGTGTGTAGCTGTAGTCATTCTTATTCACCACAGCTCTTATTTCACAGTTTTTCCCCTTGGCTTCTTCTGTTTCTTCTGTTCCTCATATTCAAGTATTTTCTGTTGGAAATAGCCTGTGGGTTCAGATACAGGTGTTAGAGGCATCTGATCTGATCAGGCAGACTATAATGAGCTCAGGAATAAGGATCAGAAATATCCTGTCTGCTCCCCATACTCCCATCCCTGCCAGGATGTCTCTGGCCTCACAGGCTTCTGGAGATCCAAACATTCAGTTCTGTCCAAAAAGGAGCCCATAAACAGAGGATAGATACTTAGCAGGAATTAGCTCCAGACTGAAACAAAGGAAAGGGCTCAGTCCTGTTGGCTAATGAGTAAACCAGCTTCCACAAAATGGCAGCCCATTAGACATTTTCTTAGGTTTCGGGTTACGTCATTTCAACTCCACTAATAAAAGTTGGCCTACACCTATTTTGTGGGTTTCTAAAGAGAAATATTCTTTCTTTCCCCTCCTCTGTATTCTAGAGGTAACCTTCTGTGGGCTTAGACTGATGGGGACTGTCACTACCTGCAGGAGGATTCTTGCTTTTCTCGGCTTCCTGGATGAAAAGTGAGAAGAGCTGTGTCTTCACAAACTTCTTCACAAATCGGCGCTTGGTCTTGGAGGTCAGAGCCTTACAGAAGGGTCGTTCTTGGAAGTGACCTTGCCCATTTGCCTCCCGCTTGATATAGGAAGCATAATGACCCACAGTCTTGACAAAGAACTGTACAAAAGGGCCTGAAACATGCTCGTTGATTTGTTCTGCAGCTGCAGGAGATATAAAGGCCATCTCAGAGGGTAGCAGAAGGATGAAATTACCCAAACTCACCTCCAAGAGTGGCTTTCATGCAGGCTGAAAGCTCCTGGGGAAAGCCGTAGGGTAGGGTTCATAATTACTGACTGAAATGGCAATCTGGGTATGGGTTCTCTGCCATTGCTTAGGAAGAATACAATCACAAATTCAGACTTGCCCTAGGTTCTAGGCCTCTAGGGCTGGTTCTAGGACTGCTGAGTGAGTTCATTTTAGTTCTAGAAGGGAATGATTGAGAATCACGCCCTTGCACTCCCTGGAGAGACCCAAAATAAGAGTAAGGACTTACTCTTTAACTCATTGATCCCCTGACCGAGAGAGTCTAAGATGCCATCCTGAAGCTTCGGTGGCAGGATGTCTTTTTCATCACCAACCTAGAGGAGGACAGAGCTCCAAGGTCAAGCAGGAAGGAAGTGTGGAGTGAAGCGGGTTGGCAGAAAAGCATAAGGAGGGCATGAATTCTACACCCCTACTCCACCCACAAATAATCAGCCACATGGGACAGAAACAACACAAGCTGTTTCTTGGCCTTTAGTTTGACTCTAGACATTAGCAAGGAATCCTCTCCACCCCGGTGGTACTTGATTTATATCCCTTGCTTAAAAGGCACTATCACTGATTGTCTTATAGTGAAGTCATCTGTGTTTTATGTCCATGGGCTCCTTGAGAGAGATGCAGTCTTTTTAGCACAGATTCTCACTCAACAAAGAACTTAATGTTTGTTTAAGTAAGTGGAAACTAGAGTGGTAGAGTTGGTGGTAGCCCTGCAGGGGATCTGAACCCAGATACTTACCGACATTAAGAAGGTTCCTTCACAAAGATTGACCAGCAGGACCTGAAATAAACATAGACTGGCTTTCTCTGGTCCCCTTTCTTCATAGACCTCTAGAGGATTTACCATCTTGATTTCTGCCTGTGGCTGTATCTTTCAGCCCAGGTAGCAACAAAATCAATATCTTCAGTTCTGATTTCCTGTCTAGCATTCTCCTTTCTCACCATTCCCTTCTGGAAATCTCAGTTCCCTTCCTGAGGGAAGAGTATGACTGTTTGTAGGAAGGGAGAAGGAGAAAGAGCTCAGGTAGAGGGGAAATACAAGATGGAGAAATCACAGCCAGTCACTCCCTTAGTAAAACATTGCAGAAATTGCTTCTACCTGGAGCATTTAGTAGATTGCTCACATAAGTGCTTTACACATTTGATCTTAAGCAACAGTCTTGTGAGGCAGATACCATCTCCATTTTGAAGATGAGGAAACAGACCCAAAGAAGCTTCCCGAGGTCACACTATACTGCTAATAAGAGAACCAACTTTTTTCCAAGCCTAGACTGATATTCTTGAGATTACATTCCTCTCTCTATGATTCCCCTTCAACTCCCTGCTCTCTAGAACAGAGACCAACATCTTTTTATTTTTTTTCATGCTTGCAACAACTTATGTACAATTTTCTATTAGAAAAACTCCCGCCGGGCACAGTGGCTCACTCCTGTAATCCCAGCACTTTGGGAGGCCGAGGCGGGTGGATCACAAGGTCAGGAGATCAAGACCATCCTGGCTAACACGGTGAAACTCCGTCTCTGCTAAAAATACAAAAAATTAGCCGGGCGTAATGGCAGGCACCTGTAGTCCCAGCTACTCTGGAGACTGAGGCAGGAGAATGGCGTAAACCGGCAGGCAGAACTTGCAGTGAGCAGAGATCACATCACTGTACTTCAGCCTGGGTGACAGAGCGAGACTCCATCTCAAAAAAAAAAAAAAAAAAAAGAAAAACTCCCTCACAGCTTTGGGCCTTCCAGCAGGAAACAGCAAAGGAAAGAAATGAGCCCAGGGTCAACAGGAAGAGGAAAGGAAAGGAAGTGAGGAGACCATGTGTCTACAGTCCTCAGGTAAGATAAGCACAGGGCTGGAACTGCCCAGGGAGCCTTCAGTCTAGACCAGAGATTACAAATAGGCACCCTGCTGGCTGATTCCAACCAGCAGATCTGTTTCTTTGATCCTTACAGTATTTTTAAATAATTGATTTGGTTTCCAATATTTAAACTGGACTATCTCACAAAAAATTTGGATTTGGGGCTTCTCCTGAAAAGTCAGGAGATCTAACACTGGGCCCACATTTCTAAAGGACAACACTCAGATGGAACTGAGTAGCAGTTGCCTGCTTTAGGCAGGGAATGTTCCCACCAGTTTACCGTAATTTCCCAAATCATGTGTTGGTCATTTAAATGCCTGCTGGGCCTCTCTTTTCCATTTGCGACCCTTGGTCTTGACAATAGAGAGAATGATCCCTCCATTGTCCCTTCTTCCAAATACAAGGAAAGAGAGTGGAAAGTATGCCAAAAAATAGAGCATGCACTGTAATTATCTGTCGTCAGGGGAGAAAAGTTGAACTAGTCCAGGCCTGAAACCACTTGTATACATAGGCTCAGATGCCTTCATGGAGGGAAGACTGTTCCTTTGAGGGACTGGGAGGAAAGTGTGTATATAAATAATTTGTTTTTCAAGATTGTTCCCAGAACTCTTTCCAGTATTTGGGCATATTATTGTCTGTGGAGTAATCCCTTACCAAAAGCCAGAGTCTGAATGGCCATCGGGAGAGGAGCCACGGCTTCCAGGGAGCTGGAGCTGCAGAGTCAGGAAGTTTCATAACTTCTGGGGTTGGGACATTTAAATGTTTATTGCTAAACATGGGGCTAATACTTTGTCCCAGTTAGTCACAAAGCTAAGGCTGGTTCAAAGGGCATGTGTACTCAGCAGTCCTCCTAAGGAAGGATGAGGGGCTAGTGGAGCAAAGAAAGGAAACACAGCCTTCTTTACTTCCCAGCAATAGTTTCTATAGGAGGGGATATGGTTTTATTTGTGCTAGGTTCCACTGTTGTCTGTGTGGCCTTGGATAAGTGTCTGGAGCTCAGTAATCTCTTGGAATGAGTCAATGGTTATGGCCAGGGCAGATATTCCCAAGTCCCTCTTCTGGCTTAAGATATAGGAACATGCTATCTTTTGAAAGTCCCTACTGACCACTCTAAAGCGCATGCTTTGAGTTATTTTTCCAACAGTGGGGATAGATTTATGCTTTTAATGCCCATTTTCACAACTGAGTCCTCTGGTTTGTCTGGGGCACTGCCAAGATGTAAGAAGCTAACAAAATGAAAAAGGATTCAGACCTATATGCTCATTAACCAACTTAGCTCTGAGCTACTCCGAAAGATGACTTGCTGCATTCTTAAGACTCAGTTTGCCAGAGGGCCACATTAGCTCATTTCCAAGGAATTCAAGTACATTCCAATGGGGTGTGTGTTGTATAGACCAGCTGTGTCATCCATTTGGATGAGATGGGACACCCCGAAGACTGCTCATCAGGGTCAGCTGGCATAGAACAGTCTGATCACCCCTGAATAAGCTATCCGCTGCCCCTTATGCCTAAAGGGAAAGCCTTCGGAAGGGAGCCTGCTTTTATTGAGCATCAACTGTGTGTCGGGTGCCAGGTTAGGAGCTCTATGCAGGTGGTTTCCCCCAGAATCCTTAGGAAGTGAACACTGTTATCCCCATTTTAGAGATGAGAAAGCTCAGACTTACAGAGGTACGGTAACTTGCCTCTAATCACACAGCTGTAAGCAGCAGAGCTGGGATCTGAATCCCAGTCTACCTGGCTCCAAATCATGCACTCTTCTTGCCACATCATACCTCTTCCATAGGGCTGTCCATGACCTCCTGCTGGAAGCGCATCTGTACTCCAACCATGAAGGGGGTGGGGCAGCAGACGGTGGCCAGAAGGCTCTCAGGGACAACAGGGATGTAGGTGTGCGCCCAGCTGAAGGGGTAGAGCAGTGCGGCAGCAGCATGGATGCACTGAGACAGGGTGCTGGGACAGAGCACAGAGGATGAGAGTCAGGAGGCCCCTACAACCTCCATGCTACACACCTGTCATCGCCCACCACCAACCAACAGCAGCTACAGCAGTGCTGCCCGTGCCCATGGCAGAAAGGCAAGTCTGGGGGCCATGCTGGTCACAGAGCTTGAATGTACATTGCTGGGAGAGAGGGACAGAAACTAGAGAGGCCTAGGCTTCACTATCAAGAGGGGGACCTCGATTTGACCCTTCTTTTCCCAGTTAGTCTTCTCAACTTACTACTGACCAAAAATAAAAGTGACTCTGAAGAGAAGAGGGAAGAAGAGTTGCTTTCATTCAAGGAGATAACTGATTGAGCCCCCAGCCTGTGCTCACAACTGTGAGCATACCCCACAGATGTGGATACCAGGAAGAGCGAGACACTGACCCTGCTTTTAAGGAATTCACAGTGTAGTTAAGAAACAAACATCTAAGTAAGCACTGGAGGCTCGGCCGAGAGGCAAAGCCTTTTTACCTCCCTATGTCTATCCAACCTCACCCCCAGCCTTTGCCCCCACACAGCCCCCTCTGGGCACTCAAGGGTATTAAAGATTACCAGGTTGCTGCCTGAGTAGCTTGGGAAATTCCCAGGTTCTAAGAACCTCTGCCCAGCAATTCCTACACGGAAAGTCCCACAAAGGTGGCTCCTCAAGACTTTCCAGTGAAGCATTTCTCGTCACTCCTGCCCAAGTCACAACTTGGACCCTACTCCTCTCGCCACCACACACACAAAGTCCCACTCTCTGTCTTCTCATTTCTCCCCTGGCTTTCATGGCTCTTTCCTCCAGCCAAATTGCCTCAAAGTCAAGGCCAATAAAAGCACAGATGCGGGAATCCTTGTTTCAATTCTGGGTTTCAAGCTAGCACTTCCTGAATTAGCAAAATTGAGTCTCTGAGAGGCTAGCTGACTGGAAGTCCCCTCCCTGGCTAAGCTTCAGGGAGCTGAAAAACTCAGTGTGGGAAGGAAGTGGGGAGTGGTAGGATTTCCCTGAAGAAAGTAAACGTCTGAGAGGTAAATCCTGCCAACCTCCACTTTCCAAACACTGATCTGAGGAGGAAAGGCAGAATCCCAGCTCTAGCCACACAGGAACTTCTGGTTTCCATTCAGGACTGGGCGTGAAAGAGCTATTTCCAAAGCAAAATATGATGCCACTCCCTTCAAGGATTACCTACAACTAGTTCCTTTTTGGTTATCACCCATTTTTACAGAATCTTCAACACAAAGACCCCACTGCTTGCCCAAGTTTCCTTTCCTCTGAAACCCATGACATTCACCTGACCCTCTGACTGCTATTGAGTCCCCAACATCCTTTTCTTCCCTAAAAGATAAAAGCAGGATTTTAACCTAAAATCGTTGGTTCTCTGCCTCCCCAGATATGAATAGAAGGTCCACCCCACCCCTACTGTTTTATGACTTTTTTCATTCTCCATTCTATTACGTCTCCCCATGTCCTTCTCAGATCTGAAGCCCCTAAGATGTAGAGACTATGGCACAATAGTACCCTGCTTCCACTACACACAGGGATATACTCAACTGTGAACTTAAGGATAGCAGCTAGCATTCAGCAATATGTGCTTGGCAGGGTGTTAGGTACCTAATGTGCATTATTTCATTTAATCCTCACCACAACCTTATGAGGTAATGACAATCATTATTTCCATTTTCAAGAAGTTAACAAACTAACTTAAGGGGAACCTCATAGCTAAAGGTAGAAGAACTGGATTTAGACCTCCTAATTCTGCTGATTTCAATCCCTGTGCTTTCAACCACTATATAATTCTGCATCCCCTTCAGGTAAAGGGAAGTTTGTATTTCCCAATGTTTGGCATCTGGCAAACAGTTGACACAGAATAAATGTTTGTTGAATGAGTATCTACCTCCTGCCCTGTTCTCCACCCTCCCTCAGCCTTGCAAGGGCAGAATCATGTCTACATCCACCCTAACTGGTCCCACCTGGGCTGTCCCAGGAATACTTCCCGTCCTTCCCTTAGCTAAGTCAGGAGCATTCCTCAGGCCCAGGCAGCAGTCCTGTGTGGAGGAAGAGGCAGTGGGGGTGGTTCAAAACAGCTGTTTCTCTTGGTTTAAAGAACAAGGAGCTAGAAACAGAAGGGTGGGCACATGGGCCCTACAGCCCATTTTCCTTGGATACCCTCCAGTCTGTTCCCTTGAACTCAGGGATGCTGGGCAGTTCAGGTGAGCAGTTCAGGGGCCGGGCCCACCTGAGACCTTCCGCCAGGAAGATGATTTTTCTCTCCAGCACGGCAGAGGCAAAGATCTGAAGTATCTGTTCAAAACTGAGACAGTGCAATAGAGAACTAAAATCCACATGTTCTAGGTGGGAGTCCAGGGGCCGTGTCAGTGAAATGAACTGTGGGGAAACCAGAGAGAGAGAAGGCGTCACTACACTGCAAGATCGTGCAGACCCCGGAGTGCTGGGCCTCTACCAGTCTCTATTCCTTCCCCCAGGAGTGAATCTGACCCTGTCTCTCTTTCCCCTGCTAATTGGCTGGAGGACAGCGCTGACGTGATCTCGAGTGTGGCCCATAACGTCCCGCACCCTCCCTCACTCGCCTCCCTGAGCACACACCCCTCTCTCACTGCGCTTCAGCACATGGGCTTCTGTTCCTTGAGCAATTCTATCTTTTCTGCCTGCAGCCTTCACTGTGGGGGCCCTCCTCCTGCACTGCTCTGCTCCCTTCATTCTTACCTTCCTTCAGGTCACAGAGGCCCCCCCTTGGCCGTGTGATACTTTCCCATCTTCTTCTTACGTAGCACCCTGTTTTTTGTTTTTTTTTTCCTTTCATCCATTACATAATTTCTAATTCAACATGCACTGGTGTGTTGATTTAACATCTGTCTTCCCCAGTGGACTTATAGCTCCAAAAGGTCAGGGACCACATTCATTTTGGTCACCACTGTATTCCCAGAAAATGGTATAGTTTGGCACACAGCAAGCATTCAGTACTAATTTTTCTAGAAAGTGAAAGTTTCTAGCCTCTCCCCTTATTTTCCTGTGGGGAAGCCAAGTTTCAAAGGGGCACAGAGACTATTCAGAGTTCCAGGGGTCAGGACTGGAATTCTTAGAACAGTGTTCTACCTGCTGCCTCAGTGTGCTTGGTGCCTTAAAACAATAGCATTCCCCCATGCATGGGTGGAGACTCGGGGGTGGGGATGCATGATAAGAAATGCACAGATGGAGGCTGTAAGGTAGAGACAGGACAAACAAAGGAGAGTGGAGTGGGGGTGGGGGCAGCTGGCAGTCTGGGGGCTGAGGGAACAGTCCCTTATAGCACCAGAAGCCTCAACTTACATGGTTTGTTTATTATAAATAAAAGTCTTGGTGGCTTGAGCAGTAACTAGGTGCTTGTGGGTATCAAGTTAGAAGGATCAGAAAATCTGGGCTTGATTTCAGCTTTGTTCATTCTAACCAAGTCCTAGTCCCCATCTGGCTCAGTTTCTCTGTACCTTCACCTGGTTAATGGAAGAACAGTGGTAAGAGGTGCCACAGATGCCTACCCTCTCCAGCTAGGGACGGCCTCACCCATTGTGCTAACCCACCTCAGTGCCTGAGTCGGGGATGAAGCTCTTGAGAGTGACAGTCTTCCCAGGAGCAGGGAAGGCTGCCTCTCGGAGGCCCTGCATGAACGGGTAGATGACAGCCATGGAGATCTGATGTCTCTTCTCCACTTCATCCAGGATCTGCAGAGAAAAGAACCACGGGAGGCACAGCTCAAAGGGACACTATCGGGCAGGTGGTAGAGACTCTACCTGCCCCTGAGCGTCATAATGTTCCCATACTGGTTCCGCTGGTCCTCACGTATCTTCTAGGGCCCTCCACAAACTGGTCTCTCCCTCCCTGGCAGAGGCTGGGCTCATGCTAAATAATCTTTATTTAGTTTATTTATAAATAATCTTTATGCAGTTTATTTCCCACGTAAGACCTGCTTTTTTCCAGCTTCCTTTTTATTCTCTCTCTACCAATCCATATTCTTCCCCTCTCCTAACACCAACATAAAAGCACCTCCCTGGGAAGTCATCCCAGGGTAAACTCACCACCCATGATGGTACCATGTCCACTCATGCTGGTTGCAGCAGGAGGCTAGAAGCCTAAGCCTGTTGGTACCACTCTGTCCACTCCCACTATAGATTCCCGGGGTCAGAGACTGCCTCCATCCCTAGGAACACTGCACAAAGGAATTCTTTTTTTTTTTTTTTTTTTTTTTGAGACGGAGTCTTGCTCTGTGGCCCAGGCTGGAGTGCAGTGGCCAGATAGCTCACTGCAAGCTCCGCCTCCCGGGTTCACGCCATTCTCCTGCCTCAGCCTCCTGAGTAGCTGGGACTACAGGCGCCCACCACCACGCCCGGCTAGTTTTTTGTATTTTTTAGTAGAGACGGGGTTTCACCGTGTTAGCCAGGATGGTCTCGATCTCCTGACCTCATGATTCGCCCATCTCGGCCTCCCAAAGTGCTGGGATTACAGGCTTGAGACGGAGTCTCGCTCTGTCACCCTGGCTCGAGTGCAGTGGCCGGATCTCAGCTCACTGCAACCTCCGCCTCCCGGGTTCACGCCATTCTCCTGCCTCAGCCTCCAGAGTAGCTGGGACTACAGGCGCCGCCACCTCGCCCGGAATTCTTTACCCAAGCAAAAACTGACAGAGTTTCCTCCCTTCCTCCTCCAAAGGTCCTGCTGGGGTCAGAGCATAATGATGTCCTTTCTGGTCACCAATGGATGACATGGCCCCCATGGATTCTGCTCAAATCCTGACTCCGATACACTGGCACTCAAATTAGCTCCAGCAGAATTCCTGGGGACCTCAACTGTTCTTCTCCCCTTGAAGGAGTCAGAATGGGTCTTATAACTCCTTCATATTTGTTCAGTGCTCTGCCTTTTATAACGAGTCTTCCCATATATCACCTCATTTATACCTCACACCACCCAGTGAGATAGGAAGGTGAGATTATTATATCCATTTGACAGATGAGGAAATTGAAACTCAGGGCAGAAGTTTCTTCCCCTTGTCCTACTTCAACTACTTTCTTACTTGGCTAGAGCGGGAACAGTAGCTGTCGCTGCAGGGAGTCCAGTCCCCTAGATTCAATTTCCACTTTTCCCTTAAGTCAAGTGCATGCCCCTTTGCCTCAGTTTTCCCAAGTGTACTTTAAAGCTGATTCTGGCTATGGGAGAAGAGCTCCACTAAGGGCTTAGGTTGCACAGGCAGGGTTGGCAGCCAGAGAGAGCCTGGAAGATGGGCAGGACAAACAGGCCCTGGGGAATCCTGTTCCATCCCTACCTTGGAGAACAAGCCGAAGCAGCCGATGCAGCTGATGATGCAGTACACTTTGGGAAGGCGGGGGCCAGGGCCGGCAGGCTGGGGAGGGACAGAGAGGCTTCTTCAGTGCTGCAGCCTCCCCAAGGGTTTCTCCCAACTGGGTATGAAGGAGCACAAGGCTGAGGGCTGGGGAGGGGGACTTTATGGGGAATGGTGGGTGCAGCAGGGAGGTCAGAGTGGCCACCAGGGTCAAAAGGAGAAATCCTTGAGGATACTGGGTGAGTTGGTGGGCAAGTGCTGCCGCCTTCAGTGCCAACACAATCTGGGGTCAGCAAAGAGGGGAAGCAAGTGTGCCTTAGAGATGAAGAAATGGCTAAGGTGGAAAGCACTGTAAAGGTGACTTGGGGAATCCTCCTGAGACCTGAGATTTGAAACTAATTGTCCAAATCCCAGCCTCTGCTCTAGGAGGCTCCAGGGTCCAAGGTAAGCAGGCCTGGGTAGAGCAGCAGGGAGAGGAGTCATTTGGAGCCTCTCACAAAGAGGAAAGTTATCAAAAGCCCGGGAGAGCACAGACCAGAGCCTGACCAGCAGGGGGAGAAGGGGCATCAGGTCTTCGTGCTTGTGGGGCTGCAGAGGGAGCACCAGCATGGCAGAAGGTCCTGGGCTGTGCTTTCTCTACAACCAGTGCTGCCAACAAGCCTGGACTTTTACAGCTAAGGCTTGAACAAGCCCAGCCATGGAGCTGAGCAGACTGCAGAAAGGAAGGGGCAGTTCTGAGCTGCACAGACCAAGAGGCGCCTGCAGTATCCAATCTTTCTGCTCCCATCCACATTGGTCAGAACGAAGGAGAAGGTCTCCCTAAGAAAGAGCAGACAAGGCTTGATTTGCATTGCTCACTAGATCTAGAACAGGAAAGTGGTCAGGATTAGAGGGTGGAGAGGAGGGCGAAGCGGAGCTGCTGATTAATCATAGGAGTAAGGGCTCACTGGTGTCGAGCCCTAAACACATCATCTCATCTAATTGTCACAACAACTCTTTGAGGCAGGTTCAGTTATTATCCCCACTTTGAAGATGAAGGAACTAAGGCCAGAGGGTGCTTCTTATTCAAGGTCACTCAACTCATAAATAGTGAAGTCAAAGCTCAAGCAGTCGAATTCCAGGGCTCATGCTAGAAAGGTCTTTGCTACATCGCCTTCTTAGAGGCTAACTGCTTTCTGCTAAGTCTAGCTTGGGCCAATAGCAGAATTAAAAGCAGAAACTATTGCTTCTAAGACAGGTGGGAGAATCTGGCTCTTTGGACAGAAGTGACTGGTCAAACTGATAGCTAATATCCTTGGCCTTGAGGGACCCCAGGCCAGATGTTTTCAAATGAATCGATTACACTCCTGGGCTGAAAATCAACAAATGACAACAGTGAGGGAGGCTACAGGAGCCACAGAACTCACACGTGTTCCTTCTCTCCAAATCCAATACCCTTGCCCAAGGCTGAGCAATTACCTGGGATACTCAGTGAGTGATGCCCACTCATTCCCATCTGGGAAGCAGAACAAGGGGATAGCTTTGAGTAGCCGCTCCTCCTCCTCCTGCTGACCCCGAAGCAGGTTCTCCCGCTATAAGGAAAAGGAAAAGACAAGTGGATGTGAAGCTGGGGGCAGAGGTAGGAGGAGAGGGCTTCAGAGCTGGTGGGTTTCCTTTGAGGCTCTAAAGCAGTCTAGGGATAAGCTTCGCCACTAGCATAGGGGCAAAGGGTGCCTTTGCCCATCACTCTACACAGTTTGCATCCTGGATCTGGTTGGAACAACTCCAAAGCTGAAACAACCCCTCCTCAGTCAACTCGACATAAGCTTGAGTTCGACCTCAGTACTGAGGATCTACATAGAAAGGGGACAGGGCCATGTTGAATATAGAAAGGTCCTGAAATGACCCAGGCCTCTGAGAGGACAACATCAGAGAGGCACCACATCAGAGAAGAGAAGCGGCCAGCTCAGTTGGCACACCTCCTAATGAGAAGGGTTAATGAGGATTCCTACCCCTCTACCTGGTGCAGGATCAGACAAGAAAGAGTCTGATGCCTGGGCTCGGGCAGAGGGCTATGCCTGCCTACCAGTTACATGGCTGCCCCACTCTTTCCTTCCCACACATCCCAGAGAGGGGATTTATTCTAGGAGGTCTGGCAGAAGGTAAACTTCTCTACAGAGAAGGGTGACTGAAAATGGGATTTGGAAGATCTATGAGGTCCCCTAAAAGGCAAAATATCTAGCCTAGTTTCCCTGCTAGGAAGCCTAGGTCAGTCCCTCACAAAGAAGTTAGACCTAGATTCTGTGGGTGATAACAGAGAACTGGAGCTGTGCTAAGAAGGAAATGGAAAGCAGCGAGCTCAGAGCTCAGGGCAGCTCCAGGCTCAAGCCCTGGTAGGGTGGGGAGAAGGAGGTAGAACACCCACCCCTACCACCTTCCAAACACCCCAGTCCTCTGACTGGCCCTGCCCCTCCTTCAGTCCTTACCTTGGGAAATTGGTAGGTGATTATAGGCTCGTAATCATCCTGTGAACGCTTTTTTTTGAGAGAAACCACAAGAAGATATTCAAAGAAGTGCTGCCCCCCAGCAAAGTTGGGCAAAGAGTGCTCCTGGGCCCTTTCTGGTTCCTTTAAAGCTTCCCCCGAATTGTCCTGGGGCGGTCCTGAAACCAAGACACCAGAGCCCATTTAGTATAATCTCATTGATCCATTCCTAGAGTGGAGTCTGTGAGAATCTGGATGACCTCCACACCTCAAGGCCGCCTTGCCAATGCTGAGATACCTGGATACTGGCCAGCACCACCAGTCACTCAGGATCAGGGCCAAATGGGCAGTTTCCACACCTGCCCTGGTAGACTTGAAACCATGGGGAACCAAGCAGAGGAAAGAAAACACTGACGCGGAAGCCACGGAAATGTGCTGGAGAGGCCACATGGAGGCCAGGGCCCCAGGGTACCACAGACACTGCCTAACCTGTCGGGTGCTTCTGGCAGTCCTGGAACAATATGGCCTGAGAGTTTAGTTCATACTAAGTGAATAAGAACAGGCACAAAGGGCATGTGACTGTGACCACACTAGCCCCACAGAGGGCATGACCAGCTCTTAAAAACCAACAGAGGAAGCCGCCTGGCCCAGTCACATGGGCCGAGATATAAAGTAAGAGGAGGAAGGAGTATTTCAAAGAAGAAACAGTCCCGCCTAAGAGGGTCACCCTAAAAACAAGGAAGTGGGCAGTCCAGTCCTGACCTGCTCGACGTCGGAAGAGCCTGAACACCCGGCCTACCACTTGTCCTTCCATCTCTGGGCCTTCAGGACAGAGCGGACTCCCCACTCCCCTAACACAGACAGACTGGTGACAGAAAGCCTGAGAAAGGGGCTGCTTCAGTCTCCAGCCACAACTCCGTGAAGCCAAGCCACGCGCTGTCTTCCAGAGAGGGGAGAGAAGTTTCCATCCTGTGCACTCAACCTAGTTGAGCAAGAAGGATGTGACGGGACCCAGGAAGGCAGCAGCAGCCAGCACCAACAGAGTCAGCATCCTGGCACGGCAGTGCAGATCTCAGCTCCTCCCAAGAGCCTCAGGGTGTGGCGAGAGAAAAGGTCAAGAGCAAACACCTCTAGCTGAAAGAAGCCAGAAAGGTCTGGCTACTCCTGGGCCAAGGGTTTTGAATCTGGGCTGCAGATTGTGCAGAGAGTTTATTTACAATCTTAGAACAGTGGACAACAGTGGATAGCATCAGACTGTGGGCAGTGGAAACTGGCTGGTCTCAGGATAGGGATCCTATATCTCCATCACTTAGATTGCTGACCTTTCACTTCTCAACTTGGTCAATGGAAGTCAAAAACCCCAGCAAGGCCACCTGCTGAATTCTAGAACTTCCAGGACTTCCCAACCTAGAGCACATGCCCAAACACTCTCTGCAGCCGGGATGCCACTGTCCTCTCCTGATTGAGATAAATAGACTTGGCCTAATAATTATCCAAAGAGATTAATTCTTACAACAAAAGAAAGAGTTCTGGAAGTCAATATCCAATAGCCTCCTTTCCTGATGGTGCAATGAAGAGCAAAACCCATCTCTAAGCCCAGAGTTCATGATATTTTGGAAATAGCTACAACGGTGAATTTCACCCGCTGGAGAGTTCTGTCACTGGCACTCTTTCCAGGGTTCCAGCAGAGTCCCTCTTCTCAAATAGGAAGCACTAGCTCAGGAGACTGTCCCCAGCTCAAGGTAGGGGACTGACTGCACCAGCAGCCTGAGAGTGATTCTGTGGCAGTGGAAAACATCCAGGTGATCTCCGCCCAACCCCCACACCTGCTCAGCCTTCCTCTGGATCAGGCCAGGTCAGCTGTACTGCCCAAGCTCCAGGCAGAGCTGCTAGCCCACTGCTGTGTCTGGAGACTAGGTAAGAGAGAAGGAATAGCAAAAAATCACCTTGGATTCTCACAGAAACCCCTGAATGAGTAAATGCAGAGAAGGCTTTTGCCAGGAAGCTGTCTCAAAGGGAAAGCAGGGGGCAAAAGGGGTTGGCGCCAGTGTTTGCCACTCCTACTAAGAATAAGAATAAGCCTTCTGGAAGAGAGTGGGGTGCTAGGATAGGGAACACAGCTGCTTTGCTTCTAAGAGCTCTAGACCTGGCTCTGTGGGACTAGTAAAAGCCAGGACTTATGGCCAAACTCATTTACAGTAAAGAAAGATGTGCAAATGCTGTAATGGGTGAGAAGAGCAAACCAGAACACTTGGAGCTGGCTGGCACCACACCTTACTTGCAAGCTACACAGACTTGTTGCACAAGCCTTACCACCTGTCTAAGGAACTAGCATCTTCCTGATACAGATGGGGACACTGAGGCATAAAGTAATTCAAAGGCTATTAAAATTGGCAGGATTTGTTGGGAATGGGGATTAGGAAAGCTCCACATCCATGCTCCTGCCTTCTGGATGCATTTGACATCAAATATCCCACAGAGGTTTTCAAAGGACATTGAGAAACAGAATCTTATCACTGACATTTCCAGATTCTAATGAAATTATGCCTTTCCCTAAATCTTTTGGGCTGCATTTTCAGATCATTTTCTTCTGCTTTATCAGGAAAGCCAAGAGAATAGCAAAATTAAGAAATCATTGACAAAAGAAAGTAATTAGACTTTTGGGATGAGGCCCAAGAAATGCAGCAAAAGACTGTTTTCTCCCCTCTTTCAAAAGGGGTTATCCACAGGAGAGAAAAGCATAAGAGAAAAGTAACCTCCATCAAACTCATGTTTCATATAAGGTATCTCATTTAATCTCCAGTGCCCTAGAAAGGAATTATTATCCTGAGTTTTAGTTGAGGAGGGAGCCACCCTTTCTAGGGAAGTCAGGAATCTGGTTACACTTGTTCCTCCACCAGAAAGCCTCTCCCTGACACCTGACTGAAGTCCCAGATCTGTCCAGAATATAGGTGAGAGGACCTTCCGGAACCTTGATCTGGGAAGCTGGCCCATCCCTTCCAGCTCAGGTGCTGTCAAGCCAGGACCACCACCACATCACTCCTTGTCACCAGGATACACACACACACACACGCACACACACGCACACACACTCCTAATACGCAACTGTCCTGGGGCCAGAAAGGCAAAGAGGAAGGGGGAGAATCCCCAGGCAGGTGGAGGATGGTATGGAAGATGAACAGGACACACACTCCTGGCCAGAAAAGTATTAGGCCTCAGTTCTTACAGTTCCTCAGTATCAGGAAGCTCCTCCAGGCACAATCAGGAAGTGCCTGGTGTTGGGGCAGAGGTGGATGGGAACAACTGGAATGTCTCCTCTGGGCTGCAGGGGGCAAACCCCTTCCATTCACACAGGGTCTGGGAAGACGAGGACAGACCAGGCCAGTGCTCTCCAGAGAAGAGAGAATGTTAGCCTCATCCTGCCTTCTGCTCCCACCACTGCATGGTCCCAGGCCTCTGCCCCAAACTGTGGTTTCTGACCTCTCCCTGATGGTGCAGCTGGAATGGCCAGATATCGGAGATCTGTGTCTAGAGAGGACACTGCAAAGGGGGAAGGAGCAGGGTGTGGCAGGAGGAATGGCAACAGGATGAAGAACAGAACACTCAGAGGTCACTGCAGTTCAAAGAAGGGCGCACTGACCTCACTCCCTGAGGTCCTCCCAACTCTGGGGCTTGGGCTAAGAGAGGGACTCACTTGGCCTCCTTGGTGTGCCAATGTTGGAAAGGGCAGGCTGTCTGGGAATGGCCCCTGCTCACTTTCTAATCCACTCTTTGCTCTTCAGACGGTAGGACCTCTAGGCAAAGTATCTAAGGGTCATGGCTGCTCAGCCATAGGACTGGCTAGTGGTAAGCCACACAAATATTTGCGGAAGGAATGAATAAATGAGTGAATTTCTAACTGCTCTCCTTCCAACCCCAGGGCTCTGCTAAGAAAGAAAAGCAGCTGCTGCTTTAAATTAGCAGTTGGCTTCTAGTTTAATCCCCATAATCCTGGACGGGGGAATTATGTCCATTTCACTGTTGCGGGGCTGAGGGAAAGGGAAGGGGTGCCCTGTCTGGGCGACAGGCTGGAAAGCAGCAGCTGTGCAGGTTCTACCGCCGCTCCGCTGGAGGCCACGCTCTGAAGGGCACTTGGCCGCAGGTGGGTGGGGGTGGTAACGTCATCGAGGAGACCTGTGTTTGTGGCCGGTGGCTATCTGCGGGGCAGGGGCAGGGGCGCTGGCTCCAAGGAACTGGGCAAAGGCCACGGAGGAGTCCCAGGGCGGCGAGATGGGGTGGGGCGGCGGGCACGCCGGGAGCTGACCCAGTGCCTCTGGGAGCGCCACAACCGGGGCGCTTTCAGGCACACTGCGGTTGCACCACAAGCTTCCTGGATGGAAGGACACGTGGCCCCGGGGCCCCACAACGGTTTCCTGTGTCCCGCCGCCTCCCCCTCGCCCCCGCAGGCCTGGCCTCACCGTCGTGTCCCGCCCCCGCCCCCACCTGACTCTCTTCCCCTCTCCCCGCGCTCCCTCCCGCTCACCTGCCCCGGCGCAGCCTCCTGAGTCCCCCTCCAACTGCTCCCGGATCTCGACGCCCCGTGCCGCCCTCCCCTGGGCCCCAGCCGCCGGCCCTAGCCCCTGCTCCCCGGTGCCCACGCCGTCCCCGCGCGCTCTCCCCGGCCGGCACTAACCCCCATGGCCGCGCTTCAGTCTCAGGCTGGCTCGAAGGCGGCGGCCGAGCCCATCCATGGCCCCTCGAGTGCCCGGCGCCCGCTCCCAGCTCCGCGCTGGCCCCGCCCCCCTATCCTTGACCTCCTCGGGTCCGACACTTTCACTTTCACGCGGGGGGAGGCCTAGGGGACAGGTTCGGGGCGGCGCGGCGCACCTTCCGGGCTCCGGCCCAACCCCTGGGCGCACCTGGGCGGGCCCGCTCTGCCCTCGCCCTGGGCAGGGCTGCTTGGGGTGGCAGAGGGCGCTCGACGCGCGTCCGGGACTGGGCGGCGCCACCTCGTTCCCACCCTCCGTGGGGCTCCCGGGGAGGCTTGACTTAGCGAACCCCCTGCACTCCGCAAAAGCGTGTGTCCTGGCTGAAATCACCGTCTTCCAGGTGGCCCCAAACGAATCCCAAAAGAGACAGAGTTTTCAGTCCTCACACCTCTCCAATCCCTCCACCTCTCCCTTTGCAACTGCTTTAGCCCCTCGACCATCTCCAGGTCGAGATAAATAAATAACAGCTGCGTGCAATAACATGGCTACATTGCACAAACATCATGTTGAGAAAAGCCAGACACAGAAGAGTACATTATGTAAGGGTCCATTTATATAAAGTTTAAAACAGGTGAAATTAATCTACGGTATGAGAGGTCAGGATGGCGTTACCTTTAGGGAGAAAGGAGGAAATAATGACTGGGAGAATACCATAGCGTTTCTGTCTAGAATGCTGGTCATGTCCTATTTCTTAACCAGGTGGTAGACACCTAGATGTATTCGCGATGTGATCGTTCTTTGCGGTGAACACTTAAGCACTTCTCTGTATGTATATGATACTTTAAAAAGATTTTTAAAGTATTCGTTAGGATGTTAGGGTGACATTAATGAAGGTAATGAAACAGGAAGAAGCCAGTTCAGAATAAAATTAGAAATTATTGGGATGGGAGGAAGTGGAACTAACTAAGTATAATCTGCATTTTTGAGAAGTGTGGATAATAATAGGAACAAGTTAATTGATCCATAGAGGAAAATTTGGTTTTAAAGTGATGGGTTAAGATGGGAAACATGAGAGCATATTATGGGTATAGCAATGAGAACTAGCAAGGGTAGACATTTGAAGTATAAGAAAAAGGGTGTGCACGTGGAACAGAGTCTGAGAGAAGAGGGAGGAGGGGGCAATTAGAAGCTTAGGTAGAAGTTTGGCTTTAAACAGGAAACGGAAACTTTTTTTTTTTTTTTTTTTTGGAGACAGAGTTTCACTCTTGTTGCCCAGGCTGGAGTGCAATAGCACGATCTCGGCTCACTGCAACCTCCACCTCCCGGGTTCAAGCGATTCTCCTGCCTCAGCCTCCTGAGTAGCTGGGATTACAGGCAAGCGCCACCACGCCCGGCTACACTTGTATTTTCAGTAGAGACAGGGTTTCACCATGTTGGTCAGGCTTGTCTCAAACGCCTGACCTCAGGTGATCCGCCCACCTCGGCCTCCCAAAGTGCTGAGATTACAAGCGTAAGCCACCGCACCTGGTCCGGAAAATGAAACTTTATCTGAGAGAAAAAAAGATGAAAATGGCTATAGATGTTGATAAATGTATAGATAAGGTAGCAAGAAGTTAAAGGATACCACAGGAGGCCTCAGTTTCTGTTAAGACAAAAGGTTATTTTTCTTGTTGTAGCTGCCATCTTCCACTGTCCCCTAGGTCATTCTCCTAGTCTGGCTGTAGAGTGGAAGTGAATGACCCTAGCCTCCCTTTTTTGAAGGTCTTGAAAGGAAGCACACTAATATTCAAAGAGGCAGTCAGTATGACATAACAGAATGAGCCTGGGCGTCCGACACAGACGAACTTGGACCTGAGCCCACTCTTCCTCTTGCTTGCCCTGTAGCCTTGGGTTATGCATTGCACTGAGCCTCACTTTTCTGACATAATAAAATCACCTTGCAGGGCAGTTGTGAGGATTAGAAAGAATATATTTGTAATACAAATTCCAAACTTCATACATACCTTTAAGGCTCAAATCACTGTAGTTCTCAGCTCCATTTCTTTTAATTGCAGAAAGTACTGTCTATTACCAGGCTTGTATCTCCAGGAATTTCTGAGAAGCCTCAAGAAACACACACTCCAAAGACCAATTCTGATATTCACTGGTCCTTAGAGTCCATCATGGGAATTCAGACTACTACTTTCCCTTCCACAATTATACCCATTTGTCTGAAGACATACTGCTATTGTTCTCCCCTGTGCCATTTTGCCCAACGTGGACAATGATTCTTTCTTCAATTCCATATAGAGATAGCTGAGGTCAGAGGAGGTTTTGTTAAGACTTAGTCAAAGGTTTGTTAAGACTTTGTTTTATAAGAGAAGCACATTACAAAAGGAAAACTTAAACACAAAATATCACCGCTCTTGGGATCTGCATGAGGGTCCTCTTTGGAGCACTTCTCTCCCTACCCCTAGAGCTGCCCCTATCTTGCAGGGATTAGCTAACCTGACTCCAGTGGGAATGCCCTTGAACCCAGCCCTGCCTTAGTATTCGCATATTCCAGAATGATTGACAAGAGCAATGTTTATTACATTCACGGGGAAACCCTGTCTCATACTTAGAATCTAATCTCATCTTTTGGCACAGAGACACCAGAAGAACAACGAAAACAAAAGCAACCCAAATTTCCCCAAGAATAGGCCCATCGATGCAGAATGCCACCATCAATTGACCTGCACAATTCCTCTTCCTTTGAGATGAACAAAAGCTCAAGCTGTCTCAAACTATGTATACTGCAAGTCATCTGAAGTCTTGCCTTCTCATCTCCTATGAGAAATGAGTTGAATAACCTACATGTCTTCCAGAAACAAGCAATGATATCCAGGATTAGGAAAGAACATCCGAATATTAGAAACAAAGATAGCCTTTTCTGTTACCACAAAGAGTTCCTGGAGTTAAAAAGTTCTCAAATCTCTCTCTCTCCTAGAAAGGGTCTCTGCTCTATGTTTGAGAGCCAAAAATCTCCTTGTATTCTCTTTCCTCCCATTCTTCTAAAGTGCTAAGATTTCAATCCCAACATTTTGTGTGTGTTGATCCCTCTAATTGGAATGTTCTTCCTCCCACTCCCCACTCTACTAACTTCTACTCATTCTTGATATCTTGCTTAAACGAACTTTTCGGAAAAGACTTCTTTGACCACCTCCCCTTTCCATCTAAATCAGATCCTCCTGTTACAACCTCAATCACACCATTTCCTTAGGAGCATTTATAGCCATTTGTAGTTACATATATGTATTTCTGAGATTATTTGTTCAACTACTCTCTCCCTTTCTAGAGTCGTCCCCAGGAGGCATGGGTCTTATCTCTTTCTCTTACTTCTGTGTCCCCATTGCCTAGCACAGTGCCAGGCATACATTAGATAAACAGTAAACATTTGTTGAGTGAATAAATTTATGAATTAATAGATGGGTAGTATGCAGAAAGCTTCTATCTCTAAGGAGACAGAAAATTAATTTAAACATTTTTTATTTTCTGGGTTCTACTCAGGACAAACACTTTGGGTGCCTAAGACTCATTTCCCCCTTTACCCTTACTGGATATATGGATATATTTGCTCAGAGGTGTATCAGATGGTGGAATCTGATCGTGATAGTCCTGGTCTCCTTCCCCCAGGTTGATTCATGGTGGCCATGTGATCCAGGTGTGGCCAGTAGGAGGTAAGGAGGTGTCTAATCTAGTAAGGGAGGCAAGATGCAATCTCCTAGGGACTTCTGGATAGGATTCTCCAGAAGTGATGCTGTTTCCTTGCCTCTGGGCATCACTGGGTTTGGATATGATGACAGGAACTGCTGAGATGAAGCCAGCTTGTGTAGCAGAACAGGGACAACAGGCTCTCAGGATAATGGGGCAAGAGTTAGGAATGGCATGTCAGGCCTGAAGCTGCCTTCACTCTGCACTGCTTGTTACCTGAGGTAATAACTCTCCTTATGTTTTAATGCAGTGAGCCTTCTAAATACATTTTACATGGCATCTCAGTGCCATGTAATATACACACATGTAATACACAAATAAAAGTTTCATAAAACAATACCACTCCTACTATGTGCAAGGTATGCTGATATTTCTCCTTTTTCTTCCATTCTATTATTGTGCTTTTAAAAAAAATCCTTGTTTGAGGCAACTTAAAATTATTTCACCCCCAAAATGTGTTGTGACCCACAGTTTAGAACATCTTTGGGTTTTCTGGTACTTTTTCTGCAGACCCTGGAGCCAGACTATCTGAGTTGGTGTCTCAGCTCTGCCAGTTACATCAGGCAAGTTTCTTAACCCCTTTGTGATTCAGCTTTTTCATATTTGGTAGAATAATAATGGCATCTACCTTACAGGGTTGTTTTAAGGAATAAATGAGCTAATACACCTAAAGCACTTGGAATGGGAAGCCATTGGCAGGTCTGAACACAAGACTTACATGATCCTACAAAGATGAGTAAGGCGTGGTCCTTGTTCTCACAGAGTTTGCATTCTTGCAGGAATAATATAATGCAGAGATACTGGGATTAAGATAAGCACAGGGTAGTTCAAGATCACAAAGGAGAAACACGCATTTTAGCCTAACACAAATCAAGTCTGATCTCCAGTAGGTAAGCCTGGGAGATAAAATCTTTTTTTACTTTTTTTGTTAACTAATAGACTAGTTTTAGGTTTATAGAAAAATTGAGCAGAAGGCACAGAGAGTTTGCACATAGCCCCTCACCCCACCCCTATACATAGTTTTCCCTATTATTAGCATCTTGCATTAGTGTGGGACATTTGTTACAGTTGATAGACCAACACCGATCCGCTATTAACTGAAGTCCATCATTTACATTAGGGTTCACTCTTTGCTTGTATATTCTATGGGTTTTGACAAGTGTACAATGACATGTATTCACCATTACAGTATTATATGGAATAGTTTCATTGCCCTAAACATCCTCTGTGCTCTTCCTGTTCACCTCTTCTTCCCCCTGTCCCACTCCCCAACACTGATCTTTCTACTGTCTCCATAGTTTTGCCTTTTCCAGAATGTCAGATAGTTGGAATCATACAGCATGTAGCCTTTTCATCATATAATATGAAGCCTTGCTTCTTGTAATTAGAAATATGTATTTACCTTTCAAAACCCTCTCTGAATGCAGAATACATTCATAAGCAAATGAACAAAGAGTAATAATTTTTAAGTGTATTTTCAGCACTGTTCAGGGGATTGAGCAGCCAATAGGTGTAACCAATTTCCTTAACAAGCATCTGCTTAATAAATATTTGTCGAACAAATGAATGAATGAATTCCCAGCTTGATGACTACATTAGCAGATGGTCAATGCGTGCTTGTTAAATTGAACTCTAGACTTAACATTTTGATTGCATTTAGGGGATTCCCAGTTCTCCTTGACCATAAACTTAAGAGGAACACACAGTTTTCATGGCTTAGTCACTTTATATGTTTCAGACACTATGCTACGCATTTTACAAACACTATTTCAAATCAGTATTATCAATAATCTTTTGAACTAACAACTACTATTCCCACTTTACAGATGAAGAAGCAGGCTCAGAGATGTTAAGGAACTTGCCCGAAATCACACAGCAGGTAAAGTGAACTTTTAATTCACACTCAGACGGAAACTTTATCCCCAGGAGCATCCTGATGAACCCACCAGGACATGTTGTGGAGTCTTCCATGGAGCTGACAAGTGGCCCAGCACTCCAAGCTTTCCATGATGATCTCAAATAGATAGCCTATGAGACTACACTCAGGTCAGTCTGTGTACTGCTCCCAAAATGCCCTACCTTGCTTTCTACACTGAACAATGCCCCAAAGTAGTGGAATTTTTTTTTTTTTTTTTTTTTATGGAAGCCAGAGGTTCATCATAACAGGTGTCACGGAAGTCCTCAGAGATGTAAATAACCCCCTGGAGATAAGGCTGACATATAAAAGTCTACCTCAGTGCTGGGGAAATGAGCACACTGTTCACCGCTGTAGGAGAAAAGAAGGAGACAGACGATCACGTAGGGCTTTGTAATTCATCAAAGATTCTTAGAGATTTCTACCTACAATTAGAAATGAAATTACCTCCAACACTTCAAACTTCTGACAGAGAAGATTTATAAATTTGATAAGCAGAATCTTTGTAAGCATATAAATAAGTCTTGAAAATCGAACATACCCACCTGCTAAATGTGCTAAGCAGAGACAGCATCATCAAAGCAGCACCATGAGGACAATTCAGTTTCCTTGAATGAACACAATTTACCAAAAGTATTGATCCCATTTTTATCTCTTTATTGTGTCTCTGCTTGCTTGTACAGTTTCCCAGAACTACACATTTTTCTCATTCAGATAAGGGAGACTTAAAAACTAGGTCAGTCACATGAGTACAGTAACTGACATTTCAGAATCAGGGTTTGGTCTGAGACTCTGGATGGGAAAGCAAGGCCTGAGCGTTAGTTCCAAGTTCATTCTAGATGAGCCGTAAGTTAATACACTGAACGCTTCTCGTAGGAATACAACTTCCTAATCATATACTTTTTCTTGCAGTATAGTGCATCCTTTATCACCTTTTTGGCTTTTTTGAACAGTAACCTTTGATAACACTTTACCAAGATGTCTTTTATATAAATTTTTATTGAATAATTTGAGTTAAAATTCTCTTCTTCTTGCCTGAATTGCAATGAAATCTTTCTATTGCCCACCTGGGTCCAACACCCTATTTGTTCCTCTGAACCTTTTGTGTTTATTAACCACCATGTTCTGGCCATTTATTGACAGAAAGAATCTGGAATTTTAGATTGTCGAGTTAGAAGGGACAGTATCAGAGGCATTCTTGTGCCCACCCCTCCATCCCCGCCCCTGCCCCACCCTGCTGTTACTGCTAAGTGCTGGGAACTCTGCCTAGCAGTTTCAACAATAGGAAAATCTAGCCTCGAGAAAATATAAAGCCTGCCATTCCCTGGCCTACCTGGCTGGGGTGTGAAGCCTTGTGATTATACAGCCAGTTAGGGGCTGTCAGGACCAGAATCCAGGAAATGTCTCTCCAAGCCCCTATCTTCAGCCCAAGAACGAGATCTGATGGATAACTGTTTTCTATTTTCTCCCCCCTTACTTTTTTTTTGTTTGATGAGCAGAGATAGACAACAGAGAACAGTGAGCCCTTAGCTCAGTCCTGGAACTCAGAAATCAGAACATACTTGTTAATGGACTGATTAACACCACCAGCCCCCACCTTTCCTGGTTGCCCTAATCACGAACCCCAAGAAGGAATGATGCTCACACCCCCACAATGCTTCTCCTCTTCCCTCACCCCTGCACAACCCAGGAAGGTGCTGTGCTGAGCAACCGCATCAGGCAGAAGGGCTGCCTGCTAAGTGACCACGGCATTTAAGGGAAGCCAAGAAAGTGATGAAAGACTTCGAAAGACAACTGCAGGAAGAAAGAAGGAAGGTCATGGTGGACAGGATCCTGGAGGGAAGAGAGATACGGTCAGGTAGAGAGGCTGGGGGCGGATTGCCATCACCCTCACCATGTTGCCTACTTGAGTCTCAGAAACAACTCTCTTTTCCTTCCCTTTGTGCTCCTGCAGAGAATATCATTCCATCTTACATCTTATCGCTAGCAGTGGCAAATCTGTACAGGTCTGCAGCAACCTCAATTCTTGGCTTCTCAGAAGAAAGATTTTGACTGAGGGGAATAAGGCAGAGGAAAAGACTGAATCTAGTTTTAGAGCAGGAGTGAAAGTTTATTAAAAAGTATTAGAGCGGAAATGAAAGGAAGTAAAGTACACTTGCAAGAGGGCCAAGCAGATGACTTGAGAGATTCAAGTGAATGGTCTGACTTTTGACTTGTGGTTTTATAAGTTGGTATGCTTCCGAGGTCTTGCGTTACCTCTCCCCTGATTCTTCCTTCGGGGTGGGCTGTCCACATGTGCAGTGGCCCTGCCAGTACTTGGAAGGGGCCGCATGCACAGTGTGTTTACTGGAGTTGTGCACATGCTCACTCGAGGCTTTCTTCCCTTACCAGTTGAGTATTCCTAGAGGAAGGTCATGTACCAGTTAAACTCTGCCATTTTGCCTTTTAGTGTGCATACTTGGGCCCACTCGCCCAACTCCTGAGATCTTCTTATTGGAAGTTGCCGATCATCAAATTTTGGTGTTTTCTATCTACTGAGAGATGATTGCCTTTCCCTGGTGCCAGCTGTGACCAATTATTATTTTAGCGAGATCGTTAACAACCGCCTGACTATCACCTGATGGTCACCTGGCATTCCTCACTGGGGAACCCACTCCTGCCCTGTTCATGTCTGCATGACTACCTACTGTAACATCATGTTTTGTTTAAAGAGGTGGATGCACAAAGTGTGTATATGTATAGGTGCCCACATGTCTATTTAACCGTATGTACTAAATTCACACCTGTCCCCAAACTGATCTCTGCTGAATAGAGCCCATCAAACTTGGTTCCCTTGGTGTGCTTGCACTCTTGGAAGTATATACCGACTAGGGGACAGGGCCAGCCTCAGCCCTGGTGTTACAGTCTTACCAATGCACCACAAAGTAGCAGTCTCTCATTGTGAGTTATCACCTGGAGTTCTTTGTCTCACAACTAAGAGAATTAGAGAGAGTGAGCACAAAGGGTGAAGTTAGAGCGAAAGTTTAACAAGCGAAAGAAGAAAGCTCTTGGCTGCAGAGACGGGACACAGAAAAGGGTTACTGTTTTTATAGTTGAATGCAAAGGCTTTTATAGGAAACCAATAAGGACTGGGGATCTCATTTGCGTAGGTACGAATTTCTGGTAGCTCTACCTTGTTCCTAATGCGCATGTGGGCTGTTAGCTTGCATGTGTCCGGGGATGGAATTGTCCATTGTGGGCATGTCTGGGCAAGCCACCTGTATAGCCTTTCTTATCTGTGTGGCTGTGGGCATGTCTTAGGCAAGGCCCCCTGTGCAAGTTCCTTTACCTGAGCCTGCAGCTAGATTTTTCAGGCAGTTCTTTTGTTTGAAAGAGGACCCACCCTAACTATCTGCCTGACCAGTTTCTTCCTTTCTCCTCCCTCATTAGGAGATGCTGTTATCAGACCTTCCTATGTGGAAAAAAAAAAAAAAAGCCACAGCCTACTCCATCTTTTCTCCACTTCCTTGTTCACTTTTCATCTTAGTCTTTATGTAGCTATCATTTCCTGAGCATCACATTGCTTGGTGCTGGGAGTCAAACCACACAAACCTGAACTCAGCTCATAGGACATACCATCTGTAAACCAAAAGTAAAATTCTAAGCCCCCCGACCATCTGAATGGACCCCTTCTCTCAGCAAGGGCGTTCTAAGACTTACCTGAGGGACTGGTTGAGGCCATGATGGGGGGTGGAGTGTGGACGGGCCTCATCGTACACGCCTCCCTCTCAGAACAGACTCTGAGAGTTTGATGAAAAACAGTTACAATCAAGTCTTTTTGAAGCCTGCTGCCTGAAGGCTTCATCTGAATGATAAAACTTTGGTCTCCACAACCCCTTATTGTAACCCAGACGTTCCTTTCTATTAATTCCAGGTCTTCAGACAATAACTGTTTCAACCAACTGCCAATCAGAAAAATTTTAAACCTGCCTATAACCTGGAAGCCCCCATTGCAATCCCCCCACTTCAAGTTGTTCCCCCTTTTCAGACCAAACCAAGTACATCTTGCGTGTATTTGATTGATGTCCCATGTCTCCCTAAAATGTGTAAAACTGGGCTTTGCCCTGATCACCTTGGGCACGTGTTCTCAGGATCTCCTGAGGGTTGTGTCACAGGCCATTGGTCACTCATATTTGGCTCAGAATAAATCTCTTCAAATATTTTACAGAGTTTGACTCTTTTCCATCAACACATTTCAGCCTTTTGAGGAGTTTTCACAACCAACATAATTTGCACGGTACTTGCAAAGACCGACAGTGATTTTAGATATAAAAATGCTTTAAATAATTGAATTATATGAGCTAATATTATTGCCATATACTCCAATGGTAAAACAGAGCTCACTAGTATCCTTGCAACTGAGAGGAAGCAGAATATAGTGGTAATCAGCACCTGATGGGCTGTCTGAGAGATGTGAGGTCTGAGCAGCCATCACGTTGTAGAGTTGTAGAGAACATGAGAAACCACCAGCATCAAGTTCCCAGGGTGAATGGGGCTGGGCAATCACTGCTTCATTTTGCTTTTGCTTTATCCCCCAGCTCTTCTCTCTCTGTCTCTCTCTCTCCCTCTCTCCCAAGACACAAACGAAACCAAATGCAAATTGATACTTATTCTATAGGGTCCAGATACTAGTCTCCTTCTTAACAGGAAATTGAAAGCCTCAGTAAGTCTCTCCACAGAGGCTTGTTTGCAGGAGGCCAGGGCAGGAGGTGGAGCTAAGTTTGTTTATCAGCTTATTCTGGGGACGGAGGTAGAACCATCACCCACAACCAGAGGAAACTGTCTGGTTCCCCAAGGTCATTATGGGACTTCCTGCCAGAGCACCTGATGGAACAGTTCATGACTGAGGTGGGCCCTCACCTTAAAATCTTTCTGTAGACAGACGTGGGGGATGGGAGAATTTGTAAATGACCAACCAACCACCTGTCAGGTCAAATCTGAACTCCCTGGTAACTTAAGGGAGGTTTTGTGCAGGAAAAGCACCAGGCCTACCAGGCCTGCAATGCAGTCAGAAATTGCTGCATGTAAATCCTGGCCCTGCCATTTGAAAGTTGCTCAACTTGTTCCCTGTAAGATGGGGAGAGGCTGTAAGGTACACTATACCCCGGTGATGAGGGTTATGTAACTTCCTCTCACATTCATTTTCATTTCCCCACTTTCCTTCCCAGTTCCCAAGATCCTGTTACCCTTCCTCTTACACTGACAGCCAAAACTTAAAATTCTACTTGCTTTATGTTGCAGAGCAATTTAGTTCTGTTTCATTTTTTTCCAAGACAAGATTCTGGGACCTAATTTTTCAGCATTAATCAACCATACAAATGTTTTACTAACACACACACACATGCACACGCACACACACACACATACATGAGTCCTCCAAGAGGAATTCTGCCTCCAGCTTTAAAATACATGCATTTTCTTTTCTCACTGTATTTGTTTTTCAGTCCATACTTCCCTTGTTTCTCCAGAGAACCTAAAATGAGCAAGACCACCAAGCCGGTCCACCACCCTCTACATGGGTTTCAAGGGTCCCCAGAACACTATGCTTTTTATGGTCATTTTATAATCTGAAATGGTGCCCCCTCCATGCTCCTCCCATGTCTTTCAATCAGCTTATTTATAAAGTCTTCCATAATCATAATGCCATTGTGCCAATATCTTATAAAAACATGTTTATTATACACACCTGCCAAACATAGGCACCAGGTATTTTGCAATAAAAGTGAAAAAAGCAATCAACAGTCAAAATTGTTCATCACTAGCCCAACATCCCTCCTACCACATGCCCTTTCTCTGCTAATAGAACCCCTATTTGTTAGGTACTGGTAGAAATCCTTTGACTTTAAAGAGAGGAGGCCTCCTGCCCTGGCCATAATGCATGAATTGTAATTCACCTAAACCACACATAGTAATTTCATTCTCCTATAATTGGTCATGTGACCCAATGAGATATGAGGGGAAGTTTGCTGAATGTAGCACCCAAGAAAGCTTTTGCTTTCTGGGCAAAAAAGGACAAACTCAACTGGTAGAGTCCCTTTTGCCCCTCTGCCATTTCTTCTTTCCTGTAATATTGACATTATGCATGGAAGTACTGCAGCAATCTTGGAACCATGAAGCACAAGGAAAAGAACAAAGAAGCAATCTATTAAACTATGGCTTAGCAGAAAGATAGCAAGAGCCTGGGACAGATGACAACTTTGAGTAGCAGACTGAAGGGGTGGCCTGCCCCTCCACACCTGTGGGTGCTTCTCGTTAGGTGGGACGAGAGACTTGAGAAAAGGAAATAATACACAGAGACAAAGTATAGAGAAAGAAAAGCGGGACCCAGGGGACCAGTGCTGTGTTTTCAGAGGACCCACACTGGCACCGGCCTCTGAGTTCCCTTAGTATTTATTGAGAATTATCTTTATCATTAAAAGGATAAGGGAGTGGCTGGACAATAGGATTATTGTAGGGAGGAAATCGGCAGTAAGACATATGAACAAATCCTTGTAACATGAATAAGTTTAAAGGAAAATGCTGTGCCTTGAGATGTATATGCGACATCTCCATAAACCTTTTAGCAGTATTACTCCAGCAAGTCCCACCTTATTCCTAAATGTGTTTTCTCCTTACTCAGTAAACAAGACACACAATGGGTATTACCCGGAGATGTTCCAATCTCAGGGAGGGGCAGGATTTTTAACCGTCAAGCTTCTTTCAGGTACTTGTTTAACAAAGACACATCCTGCACAGCCCAATATCCTTTTAACCTTAAATCACCTTCGCACATGTCTCTTGCAAGGACAAAGTTGGGGGTAGGGTTACAGATTAACAGCATCTCAAATACAGAACTAAATGGAGTCTCTTATGTCTACTTCCTTCTATATAGACACGGTAACAAGCTGATCTCTTTCTTTTCCCCACAGCAGACCAGCCTTGGTCTGACTGGTTATGTGAAACAGCTAAACCCTCATTTGTTTATGTCACTGTAACTGGGTTTCCTGTTATATATACTTAAATGTAGTCCTAATAGGTACATAGTGCATGCTCACAAAAACAGTTAAAGGCTCGTTATATACACCTTTGCATCAGTCTTGATTCCAAATCTAGCACATGAGCAAATCCTGTCTGCTGTACCATCAAAAGTGTATCCCAGATTTCAACTATTTAGTACTTCCCACCACTCCCACTGCCATTAACCTGGCTGAAGCCACCATCATCTCTCACTCATAATGCAGCGTTCTCTTAATGGGCCACCTGTGTCTACTCTTTTCTTCCTTCAGTCTTTTCTCAACATGGCAGCCAGAATGATTCCATTAAAATGTAAATCAGATGGTATCATTTCTCTCAAAAAGCTCTCCAATGGTGCCCCATTACTCAGATTAGAAGCCAAGGTCCTTAAAATGGACTATGGGGCACCTACCTGATTGGGCTCCTCTCTGTTTTCTTCATTTGTTTTGTTGTGTGTGTGTGTGTGTGTGTGTGTATTACTTTCTATTACTGTCTTCAAGTTTGCTTGTTCTTTTGCAGGATCTAATTTTTCATAATTTCTACTTCTCTCTTCATTATACTCATGTTTTCCTTTAAAAATCCTCGAACATACTTTTTTTTTTTTTTTTTTTTTTGAGATGAAGTCTCACTCTGTCACCCAGGCTGGAGTGCAGTGGCACAATCCTAACTTACTGCAACCTCTGCCTCCCAAGTTCAGGCAATTCTCCTGCCTCAGCCTCCTGAGTAGCTGGGACTACAGGCACCTGCCACCATGCCCAGCTAATTTTTGTATTTTTAGTAGAGACAGGGTTTTACCATGTTGGCCAGGCTGGTCTCGAACTCCTGACCTCAAATGATTCACCTGCCTCGACCTCCCAAACTGCTGAGGTTACAGGTGTGAGCCACCCTGCCTGGTTTTGAACATACTTATAATAGCTGCTTTAAAGCTGTTGTATATTAGTATCTGTCATTTCTAGATCTGTTTCTATTGATACATTTTTCTCCTGGTTATAAGTCATATTTTCTGTTTTTTGGTATATCTGGTGATTTTTTAATTGGATGCTTGACATTGTAAATGTTATGTTGTTGCTGAATGTTTAGTTTTTGTGGCCAGGCAGTTAATTCATTTGGAGATTGACATGAGCTATTTATTTATTTATGTATTTATGTATGTATGTATTTATTTATTTATTTATTATTGGCAAGGTCTTATTCTTGGCCAGGCGTGGTGGCTCACGCCTGTAATCCTAGCACTTTGGGAGACTGAGGTGGGTGGATCACTTGAGGTCAGGAGTTCAAGACCAGCCTGACCAATATGGTGAAACTTTGTCTCTACTAAAAATACAAAACTTAGCCAGGCGTGGTGGTACATGCCTGTAATCCCAGATACTTGGGAGGCTGAGGCAGGAAAATTGCATGAACCCAGGAGATGGAGGTTGCAGTGAGCCAAGATCGCGCCACTGCACTCCAGCCTGGGTGACAAAGCAAGACTCCATCTCAAAAAAAAAAAAAAAAAAAAAAACTGAATTCAAGGTCTTATTCTGTTGCCCAGGCTGGAGTGCAGTGGTGTGTTCATAGCTCACAGTAGCCTCGACCTCCTGGGCACAAACAGTCCTCCTGCCTTAACCTCTCAAGTAGCTGGGACTACAGGTGTATGCCACTATGCCCAGATGATTATTTAAAATTATTTTTTGTAAAGACAGAGTCTCTATGTTGCTGAAGCTGGTTACAGACTCCTGGCCTCAAGCAGTCCTCCCACCTTGGCCTCCCAAGGTGCTGGGATTATAAGCGTGAGCCACTGTGCCCTGCTCATCTTGAACATTTTGAAGCTTATGTTTAAACTTTGTTAGAACAGGTCTAGAGTCACCCTTACCATGGGGCTAGTGTAGCCCTTAACTAAAGTTTGACACTTCTGAGGTTTCTATTAAATTCCCAGCTGCTCAAGAAGGACTTTCCACTCTAGCTGGTCTTATCAAATGTCTGCCAGCCCACTGCAAGCTCTAGTGGTTGTTCAGCTTCCAGATCTCTGGTGGTGCTTATTTCCTTGGTAATTTTTATTGTTGTTGTTGTTGTGGCCCATTCTCCTGCAGTCTCACCCCTGTAGGGGAGCTTTGTATTCAGCCATGGATTGGAGGGAACCCCATGCAGATTTCTGAAGCTCTTTTTCTGTACTGCTTCCTTATCTCCGGCATTCTATTGTGAAGTTTCCAAGCCTCTCAGCCTCTTCAAACTCTGTTCTTTGTCTCAGTGGGACTCGCATGCTCTCTGTAGGGCCCCCCCTTGTGTTGCAGTCTGCAGAAGGCACAAAGCTGGAGCTGCGGGAGGGCTCACCTCATTTGTTTTCACAGCCCTGCATTGCATGTTGCTCAATGTCTGAAAACAATCATTGTGTATATTTTATATCATATTCTAGTTTATTGTGTAAGTTACTCAGTCATGACTGAAGGAGGCCACAAATACTTCTTAAATGTGTGAAGCATTTAACTTCCATGCTGGTTAGTAGGCTGTGAAGATGAGTTAGCGTGCATAGAGGAGGTAGAGGAACTGAAACTCAGGGTGGGTGGGTGGGGAGGAATTTGCCCAAGACAAAGCTATTGTTAGACCTAGGAGGAGAAGGCTGGTGTTTTGCATCCTCGGGCTGTGCTTTCATACTCAAGCCACATCACCTATTCCCTGGCTTAGCTGCTCTGAGCACTGCCTCCTCCTCAGTTGTCTCCTCAGTTATGTCTTCCAGCACTTGGGATGCTGACTTCTTCAGCCAGGCCACCTCAAAGCCCTCCCCATACCCACATTCAGATAAAGTGGAAAGAGGTTTTCCACCCCAAGTGTATCAGATCATTTGGAAAAACCAAGACCCACTAGCTCCATCGTGAGCCAGTGGATGAGCTTTCTGATTGTCCCTACTTTGACTCCTGCTTCTGATTTGCCCAAAGGCCCCCTCACCACCACGCAGCCTGCAATATGAGACCATATCTGTGAAACCGTGCCATGAGCAGCAACACTTAAGCAAACTGGATTCTTTAAACAATAATTGGAGCAATAAGCATCTGCCTCGGTGTGCCAGGCCACAAAGGGCACAGGTAAAAAAGGCCTGTCTTCTCAAGAAGCACTTATTCTTAGAGACTGGCTGCCCACCGTGGGGTTCAGTTTGCAGAAAGCACCCTGCTGCCAGTGGCTTCAGGGTCTGCCTCAGATGCAGATAAGGCAAAGGATCCCTTTGCCCAAGGTCATGACTTACCAGGGGAGCCCATAATTTGTGGCTGAATGAGGAGGGCGTATAAAGACCCAGGCATTTTAGTCTGAAGTGAGACAACTCTGATGGATGTCACTTGCTCTGGATCTCCCAGCTAGGTGGGCTGAAGCTTTGTCGGAGCTGCGTCCAAACTCAGCCTCTTCCTCTGCGCAATCTTGCTCCCTCTTTCCTTTCACAACTGATCATTCCTTTTTTTTTTTCTTTGAGACGGAGTCTGGCTCTGTTGCCCAGGCTGGAGTGCAGTGGCCGGATCTCAGCTCACTGCAAGCTCTGCCTCCTGAGCTTACGCCATTCTCCTGCCTCAGCCTCCCGAGTAGCTGGGACTACAGGCGCCCGCCACCTCGCCCAGCTAGTTTTTTGTATTTTTTAGTAGAGACGGGGTTTCACCGTGTTAGCCAGGATGGTTTCGATCTCCTGACCTCGTGATCCGCCCGTCTCGGCCTCCCAAAGTGCTGGGATTACAGGCTTGAGCCACCGCGCCCGGCCGGGACAACTGATCATTCCTAATTAACAGCTTGTGCCCACACTTCAACTCCACACCTGCTTCCACGGGGCCCAACTCGTCACACAGGGAATGACCATGGCCATGGGCTTTGGCATCTACTGTCCAGTCCAGTTTCCCTGCAGACAGGGAAAGGTCAGGTCAGGCAGGGGATGATGACTCCACAGAATAGTCACCCTGACACCACAGGCTTCAGCTTCTCAACACTTTATATCTCCCTTCTTTTTTTTTTTTTTTTTTTTTTAGATGGAGTCTTGCTCTGTTGCCCAGGCTGGAGTGCAATGGCACAGTTTCGGCTCACTGCAATCTCTGCTTCCTGAGTTCAAGTGATTTTCTTGCCCCAGCCTCCTGAGTAGCTGAGTTTACAGGCACCCTCTGTGCCTAGTTAATTTTTGTGTTTTTAGTAGAGATGGGGTTTCACCATGTTGGCCAGGCTGGTCTTGAACTCCTGACCTGAAGTGATCCACCCACCTCAGCCTCCCAAAGTGCTGGGATTACAGGCAAGAGCCACTGCATGCGGCCAACCTCCCTTCTTTATCAATGTGACAGAAAGTTGAAATGAAGATGAATTACTGGGACATGAGATCAGATCATGTTTATTGAGTGTACACTCTGAGTCAGGTACTATGCTAAGTGCTTCACTTGCATTATCACATTTCATTCCCTCAAACAACCTCCCAGGGAGGTAATCTCATTATCCCTTTTATAAAGCCCCTTGCCTCTGTCTTATGAGAGTTGGGGCAGGCCTAAGGGCAATGAGTGATGATCTCAGATGCCCTCCAAGGTCCTGGCCTGTCTTCTACAGCAGGAATCCCTGTGAGCAGCTTCATTCTCATTGCTGACTCCTGCTTATCTCCTCTTTTTCCTCTTTCCTCCTCCAGTCCTCAGTTCTGCAGATCTGGCAGCACCTGCTCAGACCCCACCAGCACATCAGAGGCACTTTCAATGCCCATCCCCCACCCTCAAAAATAGGAAGAGGAGAAACTCTCAGACCACATCCTGCATTCGAGCAAAGTTCCCACCAGTGGTTCAATTCAGGCAAACGTTTATGCGACATCTTCCAGCTCATAGCTAACCTAGCAACCACCAAAGCTGGACTCCCAAGAGGTCATTCATTCACTCATCAGCAATGGACTACCAGTGATGGACCTGCTATGTGGGGGGGGCCGGGGGGGGGGACTGGAAGTGTACAGATGAGTGATTCACTCATTTATTCTTATACTTTTTCACCTAACAGTGACTTACTAAGGTCTTATTTTGTTTGAGCACAGGTCCTAAAGATGTGGTGGGTAGCGAGAAAGAGTCTTGATCTCATGTTCCACTTAGTGGAAGAAATAAGATTTACAGCCCATTATCAAACAACTTCATAACAGTCCAGTCATACGCACACAAAGTCCAGAAGAATGTGCAAGAGATTTGTAGTTTGGGATGATGGATCATAACATCTCACACATAATGGGTCTCAGACAAGGTGAGTATTGAGGTGGCTGCTGCAGTTTGTTTTCTTCCTCCCTGGTTCTGCACTGGGCCCAGGTCTTTCTCTTTAGACTCTCTGGGTGCCTCACAGACCCACTGCTCTCCCCAGGGAGCACATGCCTCTCTCTGAACCTGCTACCTCTTCTCCCCCACGCCCCGTCCCAGCGGGCACTTGGCCTCTTTAAACCTCCCTCTAGTGTCCTCCCTTATTGATGGCCACACTGAGCAAGTATCCCATGTGTCCCATGCTGAGATATGTTAAAAGAGCCAACTCTTCCTCAGCCTTGAAGCACATTAACAGACGTCCCTTTCTGTTACACCAGTCTTAGGAATGAATCCGGCCCCAGAAAGCAAGATGGGACAGTGCCAAGCCTCAGGAATGCAAGTGTGTTAGGGCAAACAAGAAAAAGCCACTTTGCTGTATTTAGAACAGAGCATTTCTTCTTCCTTTATTTTTATTTTCATTTTTCCCTTTGATCTTCCCTGGTGTCCTCCCTCTGCATTCTCTTTTTTGGGTCATACTTATGTCTGCAGTGAACAAAATTATGACATCATCCCTCTCTCCTCACTCGTCCTTCCAACATTTCTGAGACAACTCTGGGGCCAAGAAGAGACTGAGAAGCTGGGGGAGGTAGGACCTTCCCAGGACACCTGCCTAGTGCCAACTAGGTGTTGAGCTGCCTACCAACAACCACCAGAGGGCACCCCTTCCCCATGCCGCTACTGCGGAGGCTCCCTCCGGAGTCCAGGCTTGGGTTGGGTCAGAAGTGCTGCAGGCTGTGGACACAGGCTTGTATCTGGACAGTGACAGTGCCTCTGCCTCATCACTGACTAATAGAAGGCCACCTTTCATTGTTATTTCCTCCCTGTGGCAGAACTGGGTTCTGAATTTCTCCTCAAGCAAATCCCCAAAGCATACTTTTAACCTAACCTTGGGTTAGTAAGTGTAGTTTTTCCCACCATTAGGGATTCAAGTTCCCCCTGGGGTTTGGAATGGAGGTAGATCCTGCCTTCGCAGACCCCTGTAAATCAAGGGGAATCGAAAGTGGCATTTAAATCTGGCCTTATATGCCAAGAAATGAACATCCTCATGCTTCCACCCCGCTGGTGATCTCAGTTCCCATTACACCCCTACACTCTCATTAAGTCACACTTGTTACCATGTCTGCCACAGAGTTACAGAGTCCAGCTCTGAGACTTCACTAAAACTGGTCTCCTTGTGTGTTTCCTATTCTCCTCCTGGCAATGCCCAGATCCTCTTTCTAATCCCTTCTCGAAAGCTTGCTTTCAGGACGAAGCCAGCTGGGTCCCTACCAGGGCAGTGTGGCCTTTCTATTCTCTGCAGTCCTCCATTCTTTCTGTACCACTGTGGGGTTTGTGTTTAATTCTCTGCTCCTTTATCCTGCCTCTTACATATCTCTTTCCCGAGGTAGATGCAAAAACTGAAAATCAGATTGGCAGACATAAAAATATTTTTTAAATTATATAATGAAAACAATATAAACACAATAGGAAGTAAAAACCGAAAAAAAATACAATAATATGATAATGGATTAATTTATATAATACAGAGAATTCCTAAAAAGCCATACCAAAGAGACGGAGAATCCAATAGAAATGGCCAGGCAACTCAGAGAAGGAGAAAAAGTATTGGCCAATAAGTGTATACATTAAAACATTGCCCCACCTTTAGTTTTAACATAAATTAAAATAAGAAGGCATAATTTTAATATAAAAGATAGACTGATAATACCCATTATTTATTGTTTAGTAGAACGGGGGTAATAAATATGCCCCGTATGTATTTGGAAGGAGTACATGCTGAAGCACAGTTTGAAATGTAGTATAAAAATAGTAAATGGGCCGGGCACGGTGGCTCAAGCCTGTAATCCCAGCACTTTGGGAGGCCGAGACGGGGGGATCACGAGGTCAGGAGATCGAGACCATCCTGGCTAACACGGTGAAACCCCGCCTCTACTAAAAATACAAAACTAGCTGGGCGAGGTGGCGGGCGCCTGTAGTCTCAGCTACTCGGGAGGCTGAGGCAGGAGAATGGCGTAAACCTGGGAGGCGGAGCTTGCAGTGAGCTGAGATCCGGCCACTGCACTCCAGTCTGGGCGACAGAGCAAGACTCCGCCTCAAAAAAAAAAAAAAGAAGTAAGTGGATGTCTTTTATACAAAATCATCTCATTGCAGAATTATCTGTGACTGTGAAATTTGGAAACAACTGAAATATTCATCAGTGGGGGATGTAGTCATTGAAAATCGCTTATAAATTGATATTCTCTATTTTGATGATGTGAAAGGATGCTTTACCATAAATTGTTGAGGGTTAGGGAGAAAGAGAGAGAGAGAGAGTGTGTGTGTGTGTTAAGAAAGAGGAGAGAGAGAGAGAAAGAGAGAGAAGGGAGTTAGGGATGATACAAACCAAAATTGTTAACGGTAGTTTCTTTAGAGAATGAATAGGTACTTTCATTTTCTGCTTTATATATTTTAATATCCTTAGGGTTTTGCTGCAATGTAAATTTGCTACAATTAAATTTTTTAAATTTCTTTTTGAGACGGAGTTTCGCTCTTGTTGCCTAGGCTGGAGTGCAATGACGCAATCTCAGCTCACTGTAACCTCTGCATCTTAGGTTCAAGCGATTCTCCTGCCTCAGCCTCCCGAGTAGCTGGGATTACAGGCATGTGCCACCATGCCTGGCTAATTTTTTGTATTTTTGGTAGATACAGGGTTTCTCCATGTTGGTCAGGCTGCTCTCGAACTACCGACCTTAGGTGATCTGCCTGCCTCGGCCTCCCAAAGTGCTGGGATTACAGGCGTGAGCCCCCGTGGCCGGCCCAATTTTTTAAATTTCAAGTTTGAGGAAAAAAGGAATAATTTGTTTACATGTTTTTCTCCCCCACTAAAAACATAAGTCATTAGAAAGCTGAAATCAAATTATATTTGGTTCATATTTGGTTTACTGTATAAATTGTATTTATACAGTGACTGACAAACACTCCATTAATTTTTTAAATTAATTTTCTTTTATACGTTTTAAGGGTGGATGCTTTATTTAGCACATACTTCATTCCCCATAATGTTATATTTTCCTGTATTTATACATTTGCCTCCCCAAGTAGAGTACAAGTTTCTTGAGGCAGATCAATTTGGGACTCTATAAGCTCTTACCAGTTCTTTACAAGGTGTAGATTTTTCCATAAGTGTTTGCTGTACTTGTTAGATGCTGAAGGACTGAAAGCCATTTTTCCTCCTTGGGCTCCAACCCCCCCACCCACATTATCTTTCTCTTCCACGGTGGGGTTTGAGTTTAGAACATACTACTGTCTCTTGTGACTTTGAAAGATTAGGAGTCTAGTAAGGAATGTCTCCAAGTTAGGTTTTCAGTTGGAATGGGCACTGGGGCAGATGAAGACCTTGCTTAGGAGAGAATCCACAGCTTAAGCCTGGAAGGAAACCTGTTTAAGAAAAAAATCTGCAAATAATTGCCATGACCTTGACCATGAAAATCAAAATCTGATTGACTAAGTTTTCTCTTTTAGTCCTGGGTTCATCATTTTCTAGAATTAAAATGTCAGGATAAAAAAGATATATCTCGCCATTCACCAACATAATAAGGAGTAATGTCAGGGAAACAGAGATAAAACGTTAATGCCTTTCTTTACCGTACTCTGAGTGCCAATCTGGTCATCTGATTGAAGTACAGAGATAGACGCCTGCAAAGCAATGCCAGTGAGAGTGAATGCACAGGCACACTTGTAAAATGCTACATTTACCTCCTTCAGCAGGGCAGGAAATACCTACCATAAGATGAAAAGATCTCAGTTCAAACTAACAAAGAATGCCGTGAGTGCTTTCTTTTTTTTTAGACGGAGTCTTGCTCTGTCACCCAGGCTGGACCATGAGTGCTTTCTTAAACCTCATTTTAAATTTGAAAGAAGAATGGATACGTTGACATGCATAAGAAGTTTAGTATGAACCCATACTAAATTTTGTTACCAACAAAGAAACAAGAACAAAATTGGCACCCTCTCAGTAAGCTGAGCTGAGGTATTTTCACACTGAAGGTTCTGCAGGCTTCTGGAGCCCTTGAGAACTGAGTAGGTAGGTTCAGGCAGCTATAACAAAATACCACAGACTGGGTGGCTTAACCAACAAAAGTCTATTTCTCACCGTGTGAAGGCTGGGAAGTTTCAAACCAAGCTGCACGCAGATGAGGTGTCTGATGATGGTCCTCTTCCTGACCTGCTGAAAGCCACCTACTCGCTGCATACTCACATGGCAAACAGAGATAATCTCTTTTGTGTCTATTTTTGTAAGAGTACTAATCCTATTCATGAGGACTCTACCCTCATGATCTGATTACCCCAATGCCCTTTCTCCATAGACCATCACATTGGGACTTAGGGCTTCAACATGTACATTTTGGGTTGCACCAAGGAGCCAGTTATGAAAAAGGCACTGGGAGATAGGTAGGGAGAAGATGTGCAAGGCCCTGAGGATCTGAGCCTTTGAATCTGGAGTGCAAGTCCATTCTCACAGGTTAAGGCAGGATCCTGAACAAACATTTATTGAGGTTTTTCTTTTTGAGTTTCACATAATTCTTTTTTTTTTTTTTTTTTTTTTTGAGTTAGAGTCTTGCTCCGTTGCCCAGGATGCACTGCGGTGGTGTGATCGCAGCTCACCATAGCCCCAATCTCTGGGGCTCACTCAGGGGATCCTCCCACCCCAGCCTCCCAAGCAGCCGGGATTATCAACACGTGCCGCTACCCCTGGCTAATTTTTCCTTCGCATACTTCTTGGACTCGCACAGTGGAGACAGACATAGACACCAATACATCACGATAGAGTGTGAAGGAATGAAAGGAAATAGAATGCACCGTAGGCTGAGGTGCCAGCTAGTCTCGGCTCAGGGGGAAGTGGGAAGAGCTACAGAGAAGGGGTCATTGGAGGTGCCTGGTAAACAATAGCTGTTGTCGGGTGCGGTGGCTCACGCCTGTAATCTCAACACTCTAGGAGGCCAAGGCAGGAGGGTCACTTGAGCCCAGGAATTCAAGACCAGCCTGGGTAATGTAGTGAGACCCTATCTCTACAAATTTTTTTTTTTTTTTAATTAGCAAGGTGTAGTGGTGCATGCCTGTGGTTCCAGCTACTCTGGAGGCTAAGCTGGGAAGATCCTTTGAGTCTGGGAGGTTGAGGCTGCAGTGAGGCATGACTGTGCCACTGCACTCCAGCTGGGGTGATAGAGCAAGACCGTGCTTCTAAAAAAAAATACGCAGGCCAGAGGTGGTGTGATAACAGAGAGAGGTGGGGGAAAGGAGAAGGAAACAGACTGGGATGATGAGGAAGGAGATTCAGGGCTGAGGGTGATACCAGGAGACAGAGCCTGAGTATCACCTCCTTCCCTTCTCCAGGACTGGGTCCCTTTTAGGTGAGACTAGATGAAAAGGACTCTTCAGCAGCTGTCTTCAGAACAACTAATTTCTGGCAGGTCAGAGTTGGCATTGCTCAAATCTGGGCTTCATTTCCGAGAAGTTTCACAAGTCTGCCAGGGGAAGTCCCTGGACTTCTTGCTTCTTTCATGTAGGGCAGGCTGTCGAAACCTCAGTGGATAAAAGACCTAGAGAATGTGCATCCCAGAAGAAGCTGGTCGAGGATATGGGAGCAACCACCATGGAACAGAAGTCTCTCTGGGCAGGTGAGCATGGGGTTGGTAATTCAGCAGAAAAGTTGGCGAGGAAGAAAGAGGTAACAGGTCTGTAGAAGAAGTAATCTTCCTCCTTTCATGGGATTTCAGTCTTTCTGTTGACCTTAGTGTCAAAAAATTTCAGGCCAATGCAACTGTCACAGGGGAAGGACCTGATCTTTCCTGAATGGGCAAGAAGGCAGCAGTAGCTGGAGCCCTTTGAACTGGCAGGATGTTCTCAGTTTGCACAGAGGTGCTTCTTGTCCACATTAGAACTGGAGCTAAGACAGGAGAGAGGCCAAGCTTTCTTAGTCTCTTAGTGTATGAGCGTTGTATTGGGAGTCACATCTTTCATGGGCTCTGCTGTGGTTATATTTCACAACTTTTGGAGAGCTTCACATTTCTCATCTGCAGAATGATTTATTGAATTAAATGTTTTCTGAACTCTCCCTTTCAACTCTAAAGTTCTGATCCAAAACTGGCTTTTGTGGTGGCCAGGAATTGGGATTCTCGAGAGTGGGGATGAGGCTAAACAGGGCTATGAGTGAACGAGGGACGTTTACCAGGAGGCGAAGGGAGGGTAGGGAATATGTCTGCTGGAGGAAAGAAATCATTTCTTTGTGTCCATACCTCTTTCACCTTGTCTTACCCTCTCAAGCCATGAAGCACCCACTTGGCAAGAGCCTTTTGGGTTCCCTGTTGAACTCAGCTTAGCCCTGGACCCAACCTTGACAGGGTAGAGAGTAGGGAGGCCACACTTTGGAGAAGGGCCTGGAGGCTGACCTGACAGTGGATGTGCCAAACAGAATTTCTCTGACCATTTACAAAGTGAGTGTGTGGAGAGCCGGGGCCTAACTTCCCTGCCTAAAAAAAACATGTGAATCATCAGGAGAGAACAGTAGAGGCCTGTTTTCCAGCCCTAAGCTCTGCAGGGGAGGAATCAGCTCCAGCAGCTGTGTCATTGAAAGTTTTCTCTCCTTTTTGGCTGCCCCTTTCCTTCACTTTCGGACCTCTAAGGGTTTCGGAGTGGACTATATCCCCAGGCTGCTTGGATTGCAGTTCCAGGAGTCTTGTCCGTGGGGCAAAGTTTCTAGGATCCAGGGGTCTGCTCTTTCTTTCCTTTAGGAGGATGTGTTAAGTATAGAATAATCTCGCCAGTCTTCCAAGGGTAGATGTCCTATGGAGAAGAGACTGGGCATAATCTCAAACATGTAAGCTTAGAGCACCACCAGGACCAGCTCACACTGCTTACCTTGTTGTAAGAATTAATTGTTTTTACATAGGGTGACCATCTCATTTTGCCTGAGATAGTTCTGGTTAAGCTATCATCCCAGGGAAATTATTAATAATGCTCCTTTTCACTCTTTGCATTGGACAATAAACTATATGGTTACCCTACCTATATTCAGCTCCAGACTAGACTGTGAGCTCCTTGAGTGCAGGGAAGGCATTAACTGCATTGTAATTTCCCCAGTGCAATGCTTAGCACAGAGCATAAGATTCAATAGAACTTTGTTGGATAAATGAATGAAAAAATAAATTCCCAGCTTGGAAAATGTTTCTGCCTAGGAATGTAGAGACACAAGGCACCCCAGGGCCGGGGAACCTCAAGGTCCTGTAAAGAAACCACAACAGCTGTGGCTGGGGAGCCCAGATGAAGTGAGGCTCTATCTTGTATGTGAGCACACCCACATTTTCACTGCCATTATCTGGTACAGCAGAACCAGGTTTGGCTCAACAGATTTCTCTTTCCACCCATCTATTGCAGGTGTAGTGGTCTTGCTGCTTCTCCAGGGAGGTAAGTAGTCAGTCACTACCGCCTGGATCTCCTGGCTTGGGTGCTTTCATTTTTGATGTCCAGTTTCTTTTTCTGCTACATGCTTTTTCTCTTGATTACTCTCTCCGGTTCTGCCACTGACATATTTATGACAGAGTTTTTGTTCTCTGTATCATTTTGTGTATCCCTTGTTCTAGTTCTTTTTGAGCCACTCTCTCTCTCACCCCTCCCCCATACCTGGCCTCAATATGTGTGTCTGTGTGTGAATACAAACATACACAATGTTTGTATTATCTCTTTCTCTACTGATCTGTGTCATCCATCCATCCATACACACTGAATCTTAGTGCTCCATGGGTGTTTCATATGTTGATGGTATTTCTGTCTCTCAATTTATTTATTTTTTTGAGACAGGGTCTCACTGTGTGGTCCAGGCCGGAGTGCAGTGGTGTGACCATGGCTCACTGCAGCCTGGACCTCCCAGGCTCAAGCAATCCTCCAACCTCAGCCTCCTGAGTAGCTGAGACTAGAGGCATGCACCACTACATCCGGCTAATTTTTAAATTTTTTTTAGAGATGGGGTTTTTCTATGCTGCCAGGGCTGGTCTTAAACTCCTGGGCTCAAGCAATCCTCCTGCCTCAGCCTCCCAAAATACTGGGATAACAGGTGTGAGCCACTGTGCCCAGGCTCAGTGTATTTCTTAACTGGGGTCTGGGTACTCAAGAGCCAGCACTAAAGGCCCAGGCTGAATGGCCCTCAGAGGCTCTGGTGGAATGAGCAAATGATGCAATGGCTGTGTGGGGAGAAAGTTGTGACTTTCTGGGCTCTAAGGCAATAGCACTAGAGTCTCATTGGCTCTCTTCACTCCACTCCAGGATCTGCCTACAAACTGGTTTGCTACTTTACCAACTGGTCCCAGGACCGGCAGGAACCAGGAAAATTCACCCCTGAGAATGTCGACCCCTTCCTATGCTCTCACCTCATCTACTCATTTGCCAGCATCGAGAACAACAAGGTTATCATCAAGGACAAGAGTGAAGTGATGCTCTACCAGACCATCAACAGTCTCAAAACCAAGTCAGTAAGATGGGGGTGGAAGCATCCTGCATGGATTTTAGAGGAGGGAAGCTGGTCTTAAGCTGGGCCTAAGACCTACTGTCTCATTCATTCATTCATTCATTCATTCATTCATTCATTCATTCCTGTTTATTTCTCTGGGTATATTTCTGATCCTGACTGTTCTCACAGTGTTTCATACCTTCACTGAACTTCGCTTTGGTTCAAACAGCCAGGCCCTAATTGTCCATATTCTCTACACTTAAGAACTCTGTTCTTTAGACAAAGGCTTCCCTGGCAGCCAGAAAATAAATAATCATCTTATTCTTCTGCTTCAGGAATCCCAAACTGAAAATTCTCTTGTCCATTGGAGGATACCTGTTTGGTTCCAAAGGGTAAGATTACATCTTTATTTTTTGTTCATTTCCTGATGTAATTTTTGATCATCACCACTTTTCTTCCTCCTGAGAAGAGACATTAAACTAGGCTTTAAGAGGTCTTCCCTTGGCCAGGTGGCAAAACTAATCTGAGTTTTTTCACAAGAAGAGGCACAGCACTAGGTTTCCTGGGGTCTTTGAAGGAATTCTGCTGGAGCTTAATACAAGCCCAGACACTCAAGGCTTGAAAGTGGGCCATGAACAATACTCAGAAAATTCTTAATTATTTACATGCATGTTTTTCACTTTATGGATTATAGAGATAGTTTTAATAGGAAAGTGCAAATTATTTTAAATTACTTGAGAGTTTGACTTTACACCCTGGGATGGTTTGGATGGGCTGCTTCCGCTTAGAAGCCCTGCCTTGGACCATAGCAGTCAGTGGACTACAATGTCTGGGATCATGGCTCCGCAGCCAAATGGCCTGAGCACCATCAGAGCAGCAGAGGAGACAATCGGTTCTGCTTTGCTTAAAACCAAAATAACCACTGATACAAAGCACACATTAGAAGTAATATTTTCTACTCACATGAAAACGATATCCCACTCACATCACGAGCTAAATGAAAATACATAAGGATAAATATCACATTTTTTCAATCTTCAACTACAGTTTATCTAATTTTGAATTTCTTCTGCTTTATTATTTAAAGTGCTAACATCTTAAAAAGTCCAGAGATCTTAAACTCAGCTAGGAGAGTCTTGGAGTTTTTACAGAAGTCTGATAGTACAACTTGTGAAACCTGTCAGTACTGTTACAGCCAGAGTAGGCAGAGAGAAGAAGTAGTGTTAGAAGACCTATGGAGATTTCTGCACGCAGAAAGAAGGAAGAAAGATCAGGCTACCTAACTTTTTTGGTTCTGTGTTAACCCCTCCATGAACACCCTTCAATATGAATGGGCTTCCATGGCACCCATCCGTCTAATTCTCAAATTCTCTTCCTTTCCTAATACTTGCTTAGGTGTTGATACAAATAAAAATGTCTTCATTTATTCATTCATTCTTGCATTCATTCATTCATTCAGTAAATAATTGCTTACCAGTTTAGTGGTTAAAAGTAGAACTTTGGAGATAGATGTATTTGGTTTGGATTTCCCTTTAGACGCATGCAAGCTGTGTGACTTCTGTCAAGTTCTTTAACGTCTGCATGCCGCAGTTTTCTTTAACCATACAATAAGAATAATAACAGAATTTTCCTCAGGGTTATGTTGTAGAGGCAGGCAATGCAAGCAAACTGTCTAGCATAGTGCCCATGTGCAATAAGGGCTCAATGGTTGCGGTAATCATTGTTATATGATTATTGTTGTTATTATTAGGTAAATGCCAGACTTTGTGCCAGGTGCTGTGCAGAATAATTACATATGTGTAACACACAAACTTGCTTCTAAGGAGCAAATTAGTAAATTTCTATTGAATGGGCATGTCTCCTAAAATTGGAGGCATCTGCCCAGAGGCTCAGGTGCAATGGCTTTCTAATTATTGTAAGCACTTTCAAATGCAAGAGAAAAGCTAGAAAACTTTTTCCACCACGGTTTCCTGATACCAGGCCAGTTTCTTGCTATCTCTTCCACTTCGAAGATGAGATACATGCAGGAATCAAAATCTCAATTTAATATTGAATAAAACAAAATTAATTCAAGGCTCTAAGAAAGCCTGGGCGTGGGAGGTATTGTAAGAGGTGAAAAGTGACACAACTTAAAGGTTATGTCCCCAGGAAAATACCAGTATCTCATCTACAGCTTTGGGTTTTAAATGCTATTGGTGCCCTTGGTGTGGGCATCTGAGAATCAATTTCATGGCTTCAGAATTCTAGTTCAGATGAAGCCCTTGAGGAGCTGCTGATTTCAAGTCCTCTTTTCATCAGAAATCCTGGGGGTGGGGAGATCTGCATTGCCTATTTGTGACTGGGATGCTTGTTTGGGGACCATGAATTCACTGGAGTCCAGTCCTTCTTGGAACTTCCCTAAATGTTACACCCTTGAGGCACATGAAGCAGGATTAATACCCTCAGTCCCAATTTAGAGGTGGCCAGACTGGAACCCTGAGAGCGAGTTAACGACAAAGTGGCCATCAGAAAGGACTCTGACCTGGGACTTGAATCTAGCTCTCCTGATCCTAAGCCCACCACATTGCAAACTGCTTTTCCAAGGGTGTAAAGTGTTGAAGAAAACCAAAGCTGGACAGCATTTAAGCAGTAAAACAGATTTTATTCAGGAAATATTGCAATGGGGGAAAAAGACCTAAGTATGGTACTGGGTTCTATTCCAAAGGCAGCAAAGGCAAGTGAGGAAATACAGCCAAAGAGCACACTGGGGGAAATCAGTGGATGGAAAATCTTAAAGAGGAAACATCAGAGCTGGGGGATTCTTGCTAACCTGATTCAACAGGATTCCTGTCCTGCCAAAGGATGCCAGAGTGATGAGATATCACCTGGGGGATGGCACGGGGTGAGTGATCAGGTACCAGGGGTGGGGGTTTCTCGCTAAACTGACCTAGGAGGACTTTTGCTAGAATCAGACACAGCAAAGACAGACACAGAAGCCCAAGGTTGAGGTCCAGTTGAGAAGAGGGCTCAGAGAAGCCTACCTAAAGTTTGGTCAAGGCAAGAGTCTTTGTCAAAAGCAGCTCCGTTACCCTCAGGAAGATCTGCAGAGAACCCAGTCTTCCTTTACCTGGCCGGATCAATATTCTGGACCAACAGTCCTTCTTCTCTCATCTGTTCCAAAAAGGGAAAGCATTGGAATAGACAAATTGTAAGTGAATATTGGGGAAGAGAAGACTGCTCAGGATTTCTGTGAAAAATGTGTTACACTACAGATGTTACTTGTTCTTTCCAAAAAGACACTTGTATTGCTTCTTTCCAGGTTCCACCCCATGGTGGATTCTTCTACATCACGCTTGGAATTCGTTAACTCCGTAATCCTGTTTCTGAGGAACCATAACTTTGATGGACTGGATGTAAGCTGGATCTACCCAGATCAGAAAGAAAACACTCATTTCACTCTGCTGATTCATGTAAGTCAGATGCCATGGTGTACTCAGTACTCTGACATCCAGAATCCACAGCCACAATGGGAGACAAAAAGGAAGAGATTGAGTGTGGTGGGAAGACACAGCCCCAGGCTTTCTGAAGCCCCCACTAATGACAGAAAAGCCCCTGTTCCCATTTTAAGGCAGGAACAATATGAAACAATGGAGCCCCCTTGTTCATTTATTTTGATGTTCTTCTTTTTGATGAAGAACATCAAAATAAAGCAACATCCATATAAAAGAGTGTGTAGCCATAGGATTTCCTGGGTACTGAGGTAACCTCATAGAAGATCTATCAGATAGATCCGAAAATCTGTCAGGTAGAAACCAAGATGGTTATTTCCTGGGTACAGTGAGGTTGGGGTCCTCCTGCCTAATGTGGAAACTTCCTGAGCAGATACAGGCACAAGGCATCCCCATATGGGATGGAGAGGAAACGGTTGATCTTTTCCATCTAATGTGGTTCTAAACCTCATAGATCCCAGGCAAGAAGCTTAGCGCTGTACTCTGGGAAGGGGAATCTAACACCTTGTTTCCTTGTTTTTCCTAGGAGTTAGCAGAAGCCTTTCAGAAGGACTTCACAAAATCCACCAAGGAAAGGCTTCTCTTGACTGCAGGTGTATCTGCCGGGAGGCAAATGATTGATAACAGCTATCAAGTTGAGAAACTGGCAAAGTGAGTACATCAGAGCAACTTTCCATCCTTCTGCTTCCAATTTGGTCCATGCAAATGATGCATCGCATGTTTGAGGGATGAGGGGAAAAGGAGGAGAGGGAAGGTCACTGTCCTAACCCTGCATCATTCAGCCAGGAACAACTTCTTTACAGAGACTTTCAATCCTTCTAGCAGCATCATTCAAAGCCAAAACAATTACTTAACAATTGTTTCTACCACTGCTCATCACAAAATCTCTCCCTTTGCTTTTGGCACTTTAGAGATCTGGATTTCATCAACCTCCTGTCCTTTGACTTCCATGGGTCTTGGGAAAAGCCCCTTATCACTGGCCACAACAGCCCTCTGAGCAAGGGGTGGCAGGACAGAGGGCCAAGCTCCTACTACAATGTGGTGAGTAGGCCAGTGGAACTGCAGGGGTGCTGGCTGTGGCAGTGGGGCCGGGGAGAGTCCAGCATGTCTAGAGTTACTTCTGTCTTGAACTGAGGAAGAGCTATGAGCCCAAGAGGGAATTGGGTAGTCCCAAGAGCAAGTGAGTGCAGGAGAAGTGCTTTGACCAGGCACCAATAAAATGTCACCTGGAAAATGTCAGAAGTGCTGATAGCTGAAGTGCCCTAAGCTCTGTCTCTGGCTCAGTGTCCCACATCCCAGTCTTCTCTGGATTCTCCATCTTTGGTACATTTCTTGGCATCTACACAGGTGAACAGAACTTGTACCATCCTGTGTTCATCTACATTCCCTATTTAATTCTATCTTTAAAACAACCCCATGAGGTCAGCTGGGTAGGAAGTGTTACTCCCACTTCACAGATGATGAAACAGAAGTTCGTCAGATTCCATTGACTCTTCAAGGTCGTGTGATGTGAAGGTCCTGGTGGTGGGAAATGAAAAGTAAAAAAAAAATAGTAATGTAATAATGTTGTTGATGTTGTTCTGGAACATAACATATCCAGCCAATGAGTTTTCCTTGCCCACTGATTTATCAAGATAGGGGAATTGCAATAGAGAAAGAGTTTAAGTCATGCAGAATCGGCTGTTTGGGAGACTGGAATTTTATTATTACTCAAATCCGTCTCCCTGGAAATTCAGGGACCAGGGTTTTTAAGGATAATTTTGTGGATGGGGGATCAGAAAGTGGGGAGTGCTGGTTGATCAGGTTGAAGATGAAATCATAAGGGTTCAAAGTGGGTTTTTCTTGCTGTCTTTTGTTGTTGGTTGGGGTCACAGAACTGGTTGAGCCAGATTCCTGGGTCTGGGTGGTGTCAGCTGGTGCATCAGAATGCAAGATCTGCAAAATATCTCAAGCACTGTTCTGAGGTTTTGCAACAGTGATGCTATTCCCAGCTGCAATTTGGTGAGGCTTGGAATCTTGCAGCCTTTGGCCGCATGACTCCTAAACCATAACTTCTAATCTCATGGCTAATTTGTTAGTTCTACAAAAGCAGACTGGTGTCTAGGCAAGAAGAGAATTTGTTTCCAAAAAGGGCTGTTAATCATCTTTGTTTGAAAGCTAAACTATAGACTAAATTCCTCTCAAACTGAGTTGGCTTACACCCAGGAATGAACAAGGACAGCTTGAAGGTTAGAAGCAAGATGGAGTCAGTTAGCTCAGATCTCTTTCACTGTCACAGTTTTCTCAGTTACAATTTTTGCAAAGGCTGTTTCATATATATGGATGTATATTCCTAAAATTCTGGGAGAAAAAAATATCTGTGTTGCATGTTTCCAGGCCTTCATATTCAAAGTTACAAAATGGATCAGTCCAGAGCTAGATATGATTTCTGGTTGGGGTTTTCTAGGCCTTCATGTGGCTAAGTCACATCAGCCTCCTTCACTCCTTCCTCTCTGTCAGTTATCTTTAAAGATGAGGAGACTATCTTTGTCTTCTCTAACCCTTTATTTTGTTCTGAAAGCAGGAAAGCCAAAATTAGCCTCTTACCTCCCAATCTATCTGTAAACCAAAATTAAATTCTAAGCCCCCCAAACATCTGAACAAATCCCTCCTCTTGGCCAAGGGCATTCAAAGTTAATCTGAAAAATTAATTCAGGTCATGATGGGAAGTTGGGTGTCAGACATGCCTCACAGCTGACCAGCACTAACATCAACATAGACACCTTAAGACTGATAGAGCAGACTCTCTAAGTCTGCTGAGAAACATTTACAATCTAATCTTTCGGAAGCCTGCTACCTGGAGGCTTTATCTGCATGATAAAACCTTGGTCTCTATACCACTTATCATAACCCAGACATTCCTTTCTATTGACTCCAGGCCTTTAGATAATAACTCTTTCAACCAATTGCTAATCAAAAGATCTTTGAATTCACCTATGACCTGGAAGCTGCAGCTTCTAGTTGTCCTGCATTTCTGGAGTGAACCAATGTACATCTTACATATATTTATTCATGTCTTATGTTTCCCTGAAATGTATGAAATCAAGCTGTAACCTGACCACTGTGGGCACATATCCTCAGGATCTCCTGAGAGCTGTGTCACGGGCCATTTGTCACTCAAAATACTTATTTGGCTCAGAATAAATCTCTTCCAATATTTTATAGAGTTTGACTCTTTACATTGACATATCCCATTGGGTTCAAGGTCATTGTGAAGCCTCATGGACCAGGAATCTGACAGCCACCTTTGTCAGTAATCACAATGAGCCATTGTGTAGACAAATTCCATAGGGATTTTGTGTTGACTCAAAAGGGAAAGGAAGATGGTGACAACCTTGATTTCATGTTTTCTAGGTTTCTTGACTGATTTCTTTTGTGATCCACCGTCTAGTTCCTTTCAGAAATTAGAAAAAGCTGCATAAGCCTCTTGCTGCTGAAGAGCATATGTGCATTAGAACAAGCACTCTTGTACTGGGGAGATCTGGTCTGTTCACACTCAGATGTAGAAAAGAAATCAAGCAGTCACCTCTGTGAAGTTTGGGATAGAGGCTAAAAAAGGCCTGACACCTTTCTTTCCCCACTCTGAGCCTCCATCTCTCTTCCCCTTCTAGGAATATGCTGTGGGGTACTGGATACACAAGGGAATGCCTTCAGAGAAGGTGGTCATGGGCATCCCCACCTATGGGCACTCCTTCACACTGGCCACTGCAGAAACCACCGTGGGGGCCCCTGCCTCTGGCCCTGGAGCTGCTGGACCCATCACAGAGTCTTCAGGCTTCCTGGCCTATTATGAGGTACCTGGAAACCACCTGTACCCTCAGCTCCCTGCCATGTCTGGGTAGATATTCCAGCTTCAATCTGACAGCACAGTAAAGCATTCTGAGTGTTGTGAAGGGGAAAGTTCACAGTACTACTGAACATGTGAAGGGAGCTCCCAACTCTGGTTTGGGAGAGGGTCAGGGAATGCTTCCTGGAGGAAGTGAAATAAGCTGAACTCTGAAGATGAGATGGAGCTAGCCAGGAATGGGGATAGGTAGAGGAGGATATGAGAAATTGAAAAAGGAAGACTACCCCAAGTTCTTGATTTGAGCAGCTAAGTGGATGGCAATGCCATTTACAGGAGATAGGAAAGACTGGAGGGAGAGCAGAGTGGACATTGGTCCTGCTCATGAGATCAGTTTTGGATGTTCTGAGTGTGAGGAGCCTGTGGGACATACAGATAACAAGTGAGTCATTGAATATATGGGTTTGGATCACAGCAGACCAGTCTGCACTAGAGAGGTAGATTCAAAAATATCAGCATAAAGATGGTACCTGAAGCCAAACCACACGATGAGAAGCACATGAGGCCCAAGACAAACCCAAGAACCTCCTACACCTGAGGGACGTGCAGAGGAAGGGGAACATGTTAAGGCAACTGACAAGGAACTACAAGAGGGTTAGAAGGAACCCATACAGATCTGTGCCAAAGACCTTAGAGAAGTGGGTGTTTCAAAAAGGAGGGAGTGGTCAAATGTGTCCAATTCTGTGCAGAAGTCAGATGGATCATAGGGATAACAAAATTGTTCAGTTAATTATACCATCATTTCTCTCTGCCCTCCAATCTGGGAAAATTTATTTAAAAAGCACAGGGGAAGATATAAATCTAACAATAGGTCAACCAACAGAAACTCTTTGGACACTCTCATATCCCAAACACTGGGTACTGTGAAAGCTAGAAATAAGTAATTATCCATCTTTATCTCTAAAGGGGTTATTGTCAAGGTGAAAAGAATGTAGAATACAGATGTAACTAGTTAAACAAGAGTTCAAAAACAAGATAACTATAATATTTAATAAAATCAGAGAGGTATTATAAAACAATATGGGATTCAATGACTAATGAATGGTGTAGAGTGACATGAGATCAGAGATATGTGACTGTGGGAGGCTCCACGGAAGAGGAGAAGTTTATGCTGGGCCTTGAAGGATGAGTAGAAATTTGATCAGGTAGAGAAAAAATATATCATTCTATATCCTGGTCTATCTTTGGAGTCCCAGCCTGACCTCTCATTGTGAGTGTGGACATGCCATGGGCCCATGCTGAATGAGTTGGCACCCACCAAGGTACCCATTCGGTGTAATGCTCAATTTTTCCTTTCACCTTACACATAGGAATGATTGACATATCATCAATTCAACAGGCAACAGGAATGGGACATGGGTCATCGTGAGAGTCCTCAATGAATCTCAGGGTGCCTGACAGATAGGAGGTGGGAGAGAGGCTGACCCACCCTTGGGTAGTTCTAGGTTGACAGCAATAACACTCTTAATTTAAGGGAGAAGAAAGGTCATTGCTCAGAATCTACTGGTAGGGTTATAATATCAACCACTAGATATGCACTTTCCATCTCATGGAAAGTTTGATTTGATTGTTCAGTTCATAATGAATCTAGGCCACTATAACTTTGACAGGTTGATATTTGCTTAAATATTCAACTTTCATTTTCTGCCCTCATTGTAGTAAGTGTGAATGTAGTTCATCCAAAAAGAGTAATCCAAAAGGGATTTTCTATGTGATGTTGAAATGCACTTTTTAATTGAAGATTTATCTTTTCTAGAGCTCTTCCTTATGCTAACAGAAAGAATGTAGCTAATGACCGAAGGGGAGCCCCAGGATAGGGCATATTGGGAATGGGAGGAGACAGAGGGGGAGTAATGAGATTTAAGTGGAGATGCTACAAGGTGAGGAATAGTGGTGATGGTCAGGATAATACTTCACATTTGTAAAGCACTTTACTGTTTTCCAAAAATTTTTTTAATGTGTATTAGGTCATCTGATCCTAACAACAACACTGGAAGGTAGATATGTTGAAAGCATTATTATAATTATTTCCATTTTGCAAATGAAGAAATTGGAAGATTTATCAGTCGGTGCTGGGGTCTGATCTGGAACTCAAGTATTTTCTGATGTCTAGCTGCTCTGTCTCCTCCTGATGAGACTTTAGCACAGACACTTCCCAGTGGTTCACCTTGGGCCACCCACTTCGTATGATATATGTGGTCATTTCTCTCATTGTCTGATCCTTGGGATAAAGGTTCTGATATTTTCCCTAAGTCCCTAGTGGCTCACTGTCCTGTCTACCCCCACCAAGTTTCAAGAATAACCCATTACTGACCCTCTCGTTTCCCTTTCCCCTGCCAGATCTGCCAGTTTCTGAAAGGAGCCAAGATCACAAGGCTCCAGGATCAGCAGGTTCCCTACGCAGTCAAGGGGAACCAGTGGGTGGGCTATGATGATGTGGAGAGTATGGAGACCAAGGTAGGTGGGCAACAGGATCTGGAACAGGCAGATGCTCCTTTAGATGGGGAATGGGGATATGTAGTAAAATGCCTGAATACTCTATGTTGAAAGAGAGAAGCTTCTGAGGCCCCAGACTCTAGGATGGGATCCAGCAGTCTCTATAGCTTAAGTCTAGTAGTGACTCTATGTCATACCTGTGAGCAGCTGTGGTACAGGTAGACGAGTTGGAAAGGACACAAAAAAGAGTTGAGAACAAGTAAGTTTATTCTAATAAGTGAGGAGTGGAGAGAAGAGAAAGGCAAGGAGAAGGGAGAGGGAATAAAGGAGACATTGGTGCCTGTATAGGTAATCTACTTTGTTAATTATCTCAGAACAAACTGTTTAGTCCTTCTCATGGATTACCTAGCTAGGAGGCTCCAGATTCCTGAGCCTACCAGTTCTTAGACCTTGGTAAGACATTTGCGTTCCTTTCAGGGTTAGGGCAAAAAGGAGGCTTGAGTGTAATTGACAATCCTGGCCACTTGTCTTGTTAAGGGCTTCCTAGTTTCTTCCCTTATTATGGAGAGTTTTCTCAGCCTCCAAGAATGCCGAACCTTGAGTGTGGTGACTCAAGTCAGAATGAGAGGTGGCTAATGCTGACTTGGTGGCTCTCTCTCCCTCAGCAATCTTACCCCTCAGGGAGTCTCTAACTCCAGAAAACCAGTTAGTCTACCACTGTATTCTAAGCTGAGACCCTCATCTGAACCTGATATGGTCGTGGGCATTTAGGGGTCACTTCTAATCTCTATGTGTCCTGTGCCTCCCATAGGTTCGGTTCTTAAAGAATTTAAACCTGGGAGGAGCCATGATCTGGTCTATTGACATGGATGACTTCACTGGCAAATCCTGCAACCAGGGCCCTTACCCTCTTGTCCAAGCAGTCAAGAGAAGCCTTGGCTCCCTGTGAAGGTAACAGTCCAGGCTGGAGCTGGGAGTGGTCAGAGAGATGGGCAGAACAGGGCACAGGAGACTGGGGGAGATCATCTTCACATATTTGGGCTAATCCTTTCTCATGCTCCTTTGGCTCTTCTGCCATGTTTTCTTAGTGATTAGGCTGGTTCTGCCCTTTTCATAGGTTTCCCGTAGACTTTTAAAGTGATAATAATAATATTGATAAATTTTGGCTACCATGTATTGAGCATAGTATGAGCTGAGGACTTTCATTACATATATATTAGGGATAAATATTGACTCCACCACAATTCTTGGTTACAAAATCATCAGTCTGTCTTAATTTTCTAAATCACAATAAATCTGACTCTGTGCCCTCAATTCACTTGACTGATGACAATTTCCATCTCAGTCACTACCTGATGCTCTTTTTCCCCACCCACAGTTGATCTTACTTAGTCTAGACATTTGTGAGCTCCCATGGTCATCATTGATATGCCTGTACCCAAGTCTCCCTATTACCTTGAAGGTCGGTGGCTTTGCTGCTGCTCCATCCCTGGGCCCCCAGTTCCCTAGGTACATTGTATATCCTCCTGTGCAGATGAAGGCTGTTGCTGACCAACCAGTTATGCTGTGATACATTGGTTCTAGGGCAGAGGGTAGAGTAGCAGGGCGCTGGGGCTCACTGCAGACAGGCAACTAAAAAGGACTGGCTCTACTATCCTGGCAAAGGGCCTAGAACCATTTGAAAACTCCTGATTAGATAACTCCTGAATCCAAGAAGGATGCAGCCTTCCAATTCTGAGCATCCATTGTTTAGTAACTTGACTTAGACCTCAGTTTACTGAGTTGGGCTTTGAAATATTTTTCCTTTTGTTTCCAGGATTAGCTTACAGAGAAGCAGGCAAGGTGACCTTGCTGCCTGGGGCCTGCTCTCTCCCAGGAATCTAATGTGGGATTCCCCTTGCCAGGCTGGCCTTTGGATCTCTCTTCCAAGCCTTTCCTGACCTCCTCTTAAATCATGGATTGGACCTGGTTTTGTTTTCCTGCAGCTGTTGACTTGTTGCCCTGAAGTACAATTAAAAAAAAAATTCATTTTGCTCCAGTAAGTATGGCCTCATTTGTTCAGTCCTTGACCCTGTGATATCAGGTTGTTCTGTCCCTACTATTTGTGGGGTCCAGAGCTAAGGTGAAAACGAAAGTTTGCATATCATGTTTAAATATTAAAAACAGCTAACGTGCTGTTAAAATATGACCTATGCTCCAACATTAACACATACAACTTTGCAACCACCTAGAAGATCAGAACTTGAAGATTTTAAATTCTCAGACTCCTTGGAATTCCACACGAGAATTCCCATCTTTGCCTCTGTCTCTCACAGCAGAAGCCTCATGGGCATACTTGTGGACACTGTAGGCTTTGCATCCAAGCTTCATCTGCACTCTACCCTCTACCTTCAACCTCCAACACACACACACACACACACACACCCCTCTGGGCTATGCATGTGCACACAAGCATTGTAGTCCACTCTCAGTGAAGATGGGCCCAGGGAAAAGTCACGTGCAGTCCCTGAGAGAGCACATAGGCTCTTCTGGCTATTTGGGTAGAAATGCTGGATATCTGGATCATGATTTAGAAGAGGAGGTATGCGAGCTTTAGGTGAATGTGCTCCTAGCCTGGCAGTCTCCTTACCTTGTGGGGAGGGGTGCAACTGGAAGAGGGCCCAAGTGGGACCCTCCAAAGGAGGGTCAGAAAACTATGGCCCATGGATCAAACCTAGCCCACTGCCTGCTTTTGAAAGTAAAATGTTATTGGAAGACAGCCACACCCAGTTTGTTTACATATTGTCTGTGGCTACCTTCTCCCAACAATGGCAGAGTTGAGAAGTATGACAGAGATGGTATGGCCTGCAAAGCCTAAACTATTTACTCTCTGGCCCTTTACAGAAAAGTCTGCCAACTCCTTTTCTAAAGCATGGTGCCCACAGCACCAGGTCTAAGGCTGATTCTGGTGTCAGACTCCTTAATTTTAGGATGAACTGTTTTCCCCCATTTTCCCAATTTCTTCCAATCTTTTCCTTCCAGAAAAGCCACTTTTATCTTGACCTTTGAACAAGAGTTTCATACACGTGTTTAATCCTCATGGCTTGTGAAGTGACAATAAGCCCAATTTTTAGATGAGCTAACTGGGGCATCAGTGTAAGGGTACATGTCTGATAAGTGGTGGCAACTAGACTGAATCCAAGAAGGCAGCAGCAGCACCAGAATGTCTGTGGAGGAGGGGATTAGAGGTGGCTACATGATCAAAGCGGCATAGGGTGGGAATACTAGGAGACTTTTTCTTTTTTTTTTTTTTTTTTTGAGACGGAGTCTTGCTGTGTCTCCTGGGCTGGAGACTAGGAGACTTTTTCAAAACTACTTTGAATATCCTATTAACGCTGGAAAACCCCAGACGTACACACCAAAGAATGGGAGTGGCAAGCACTGATGTATACTAGGGGAAGTTAGTCCCCAAGGTCCCCTTGAATGCTGCTCCAGTGCTCAGATCTTCTTACTATAAGGTAGAAATTGCTTGGGCACCTCTCTGACTTTCTAACTCTGGCTTTCTAACTTTGCTTCCTGTGGTAATTGAATTCTCAAGAAGCAGAAGAGCAGAGTAATTAAGAACATAGTCCGGAGCCAGATCTCCTGGGTTCACACATACTGGCTTTGTCACCAGCCTAGTGGCTAACGTGACCTTGGGCATGTTATTTACCTTTTATGTGCCGCCAGCTTTCTCATTTTTAAGGTGGGGATAATAAGAGTATCTACCTCTCAGGGATGTGATGATGGTTTGGTAAATTAATATTTGTAAGGCATTTGGGCAAATGCCTGACACATCACAAATACTATTTGTGTTTGTTATTATTTCCATTAAAAGGAAAACATTAGATAAAACAAATCTAACAGAGTTTATTTGAGCAAAGAATGATTCAATGAATTGGGCAACACTGAGAACCAGAAGAGGTTCAGAGAGCTCTCCTCTGCAGTATGGAGAATGAGTATTTACAGGCAGAACAGAAAGTAGAGAAATAGTCTAATCGGTCACAGCCAGGAGTCTGCCTTATTTAAACATGGTCTGATCAGTTGGCTGCTTGTGATTGGCCGAGATCTGGTTACTGTTACAAAAAAGAAAAATACTTCTAAGTTAGGTTTCAGTTTATTTATATACTACATTAGGTTCTGGTTCATTAGTAGGGACTCAAACTACAGAGATAACCTCGGGCCAAAGTTAATTTAACTCTTCCATTATCCAGCTGCTATAACCAGCACGAGAGAGTATGGGCAGCTGCCCAACACATTAACCTTGGCCTTGCATGGAGCCTGAGAGCGCATTAAAGGTCTGTGTCTTGGGCTCTAAGCTTTGAACTCTATGGAGCTTGCTGTGACGATAGAACGATTTGTTTTGCAAACATCCAGGAGAAGATTAAGGAAATCAAGGCCTCTTGTTTGGCTGGGGTTGGGGATGGATCCTGCTCCCCTCCCCTCCCCTCCCCTCCCCTCCCCTCCCTTCCCTTCCCTTCCCTTCCCTTCCCTTCCCTTCCCTTCCCTTCCCTTCCCTTCCGTTTCCTTTCCTTTCCTTTCCTTTCTTTCTCTTCCCTTTCCTTTCCTTTCTTTCTCTTCCCTATACCCCCACCCACTACAACCTCTTTGAGGAGATCTTTGTAGGCTAAGAGTCTTATGCCAAGGAGGAACCATATCTTAGACTTGCTCAGGGGCAGTATAGGTGAGAGTCAGGAGGTCATAAGAACCCAGGCCTCAGAGTCCGTTTGTCTCTGCTTGCATTACAACTCTGCTACTTCTCAGTGTGATCTTTGGCAGTTTGCTTAGTCTCCAGTCCCTCAGTTTTCCTAATACATAAATAGATGATAGTAATAGCATCTTCCTGAAGGGATAGTTTTGAATAAACGAATTCATACATGTGAAGCATTTAGCACATTGTAAGTGCTGAATGAATGTTAGCTGTTGTTGTGTTCAATACTGGTCCAGTTCCAGTTAGTCAAGGTGTCCAGTTTTTGACATTCTTCTAGGGTTCAGACAGAGGCCAAACAGTCAAAAGCCTGGGAAGGATGAGGACAGATTGTAGGTAATAAATAGCTTTGGAAATGTCATCAGCTCCACACAACCACACACATGTACTGAAGTTTCTAGGACCCATTTCTATTTTCTCTGTGAATCTAAATTGCCTTTAAATGTATTCGACCTCAAAATTCCCAAAGGTCTGAGTAGCATCTCCCAGAAAAATCTTGAAAATGTACCTGGCAGATCTCCTAAAAAGGAGGTATCTTGGCATATACTGGGAGTGGAGCCAGCAGCAAGACTCTCTCCTAGATGGGATTTCAGTTACGTTATGTAGACACCTCGGGGCTAACGTCAATACCAAAGGTTTTAAAAAAAGGCCTGCCTTGGAGGAGAGCAGACCACATCTTTGGTACTTTCATTGTCTTCTGGGGCAGAGGGACCCTCAGAAATGGTCTAGAAACCTATGATGTGGCATCATGGTGGGCTTCCTGTAGGTGGCATCCCTTTATGTATGGTTAGTAAGACTGGGGATGGAGTGGAAGGAGGTGGGTGGTAAAATATTGTGATTTTCAAAGCCCGGGACCTGTCCCAGGTCTTGCTGCCTCTCCTTTCTGAGTGAAAGCATAATTAGAAATGTCTGCCCAGGTGAATTTTCTCTATCCTCTGTAAACCAGACAACCTTCGAATAAACAGAAACAACCTTGGAAAATGATGCTTTCTCACACCAAACTTGATAGAACTCACAAACTTCTTGTAGCCACTACCCAAATCTATTGTTATAATAGAATCAAGGTGTTAGGGCCTGGGCAGGGTCCACCTGCCCAGGATGGTTCAAGAATATGGTCAAATGGTTGCTTGATGTCCTTTGTCCATATCCCTCTGCTAGCATCCAGCTGGTCTCTTTGGACACATGGGGCCTACTCTGACCCCAAATGACTTTGGACTCCAGGTCAGCCTCATACGTGTGCCAAGTATGCCATTTTCCTCAAAGAACTTTCAGTCAACAGCCTTTTAAAGCTGCCCTCTCATGTGTCCCTGGGTTGATTACCCAAGATGGAAGACACAGGTAAGATTCAGAGAGGTAAGGGGAGCCATATGCAACCCGTACTCCTTTATTCCTGATCTCCCGTCGTGTCTGCTGAAGGGGGTCAGGTGCAGGATGAGAGGGCATGGGTGCTCCCTATAAAAAGCTGTTGAGTATCCCACTCAGAACTGGAACTTGCATTTAGGATTTCCCAGCAAAATGGGCAAGCTGCTGATTCTTGCTGTTGAGTCTTTCCCAGGCAAGCTGAGTTTAGCTTTCAGAGCAGCTGCCTTTTCTCCTCGGTTCACTTGCTCTCTCCTCCCCTATCCTATGCTCCAAAGGCCTGCACTGTCTCCTTCCTCCCTCTCTTGCAGCCTCCTTGAGTTCATAACATGGTGGGGAAGTAAGGAAGGGCTCACTGAGCACCTTAGGGCTTCATACGGGAGGGAAAGTGGATAACTCTGGCAGACCAGGACAAGGCCACTTCCCCACGTGAAATAATAGAAGACTTAGGCCAGCCCCCACCCCAATGCCTTTCCAGTGTTCTGTGACTCCTGCTCAGTGCCAGCCACAGAGCAGGAGCTCAAGACACTCACTTAATCAAAGATTAACCGACTACCAGGAGCAATTAGTAGAAAAATGAATGAGGCAGATGTTTCTCTGAATGTAGAACTCTGGGAGCAGGTGCGTAGGAGCGGGTTTGGGAGAGAGGAAGACAAGGCCTTAAAGAGTTAATGCAGCTCCCCCAGGGCTAACTTGTTTCCCAGAGAGAGTGACCAAACTATAGAAAAGAGCCCAATAAGGGCGATCACTGGGCTGGTGCAACAGCACATCCAGGGTGTGGCTGGGTGGCTTGGAAAAGGATACAATTTAAAAGCTTCATCTGAGTTGAAAAGTAGAGTATAGTTGTTCCTGGAAAAGGTGAGGTGTAGCTTTAGGGTGAAGAGACTGCTATGGGAAGGAGCCCTCTGCCTGAAATCTCCCCTTCTTCACCTTCAATGCCTCCTGTGCCCCTCCCCACAAATCTGGCTTATCTTTAGGGTTCATTCATTCAACACTTGTTGACAGAGGGCTGACTGTATACTGGGTAGTGGGGACTCAGCAGTGTCAGCACAGCCCTTGACCTCACAGAGCTTGCAGTCTGATGGGCAGACCAATAAACAATCATCTTTCAGTGTGGTAAGGGCTGTGATGGGGATAAGCACAAATGTCAAAGGGGCCTAGAGGGAGAGCAGGGAGTTGCAGTCCCAAGGTCAAGTCTCTTGGGAAGTCTTCCCTGATCTCTGTATCTCGATTTTATCACTTGTCATATGGCATTGCACCTGTGTGCTTACAGGTGTGACTTTCCGCCAGGCTGTGAGCTCCTTGAAGGCAGGGACCCTGCCTATGTAGTCTTTTGATCTCCAGCACCCAGTAATTAATATAGATTTATTGAAAGAATAACAACACATCCTCCTGGCTCCTGAGTCACACACCATCATCTGAGCTTCCGGGTAGCCAAGTGAATGCCTACATTAGCCTCCTGCTCCAAACACGTCATACAGTAGCCTATGTTGGAAAAGGGTTTATAGAGCAGAGGGGGCACCAACCCCCATCTCCCGTTCCCCATTTACTGGCCAGGGCTGCCGTAGCCTTGCCCCTTCCCAGCCAGAGAAAAGGTGACCCTGGCATCCTCTGACTAAGGTCTCTTTGTCTTTAGGTCTGGTCCTCTTGCTGCAGCTGGGTAAGTATTCCATGAGAGGGTGGGGAGTGCCTGAGTATGAGAAGGACATTAGAGCAGGGCACATGTCTTACTTCCCTCCCATTCTGGGCACAGAAACCAAAATCATCTATTACTTCACCAGCTGGAGCCAGTACTGCCCTGGGATTGTCCGCTACCTGCCCCAGAATGTGGACCCTTGCCTGTGCATACACATCTTCTACGCCTTCGCTGGCATGGCCAACAACCAGATCAAAACCATCCAGTGGGATGATGAGGCCCTCTATGCCGGCACAATGGCCTTAAGAACTGGTGAGCTCTGAACTTGGGCTTTGTGCTGGGTTGAAGGCTTTTACATGAGGCTTTCACGAGTTCCCCAAGAGATACCGACACCAGAATGTTTAGCCTTTGAGTGCTGTCCACAGTCATTCTCATGCCATGCCTCATTAGTAGAGCTTTCAGCATCCTTCTCCCCAGGAGAGGCAGGTTGCTGTCATTTTTCTGGATTATTTTCTCCAGGAAATTCAGATACCCAGCATTCTATTCTGTGTGTCACAGGAGGTGCCATTCACAAAGGATTCTTTGTGAATAGTGCCCCCTGAAGTTTGCCATGTTGCTGTACAGCCCCACAACAACCTATCAACTAGCTACCAATTTAATCCAAAATTTAACCTAAAATTGCACCAGCTAAATGCTTAGCGTATTTATTGGGTAACTACTGTGTGCGAAGTGCTTTTCATTTATTATTTTATATACCCGCACAATAAACGTGATGAAGTGGGCATATTAAAACCATGTTAAGGTTGAAGAAACTGAGTCATAGGGAGATCAAAAGCTTTCCCTAGCCCACAGAACCCAGGAAGGCCAGATCGCCTTATCAGCTAGGTTGATGCTTTTGTCTCATCAGGAATCCAATGGGTAGGTTTTACGGTCAAGCTCACAGGACCATGGTATAAAGGACTTAGGTGTGAATCCTGGCTCTGTCACCTTATGCATTGGATGATCTTGGTCAAGTTGCTTAATCTCTCTGAATGCTACTTAAAGGTCAAATGATATTAACAGTTTCTGCTTTGTGAGATTATAAGGGTTAAAGAAGCAATGCATGTAAAGTGCTTGGCATTTAGCAGGCACTCAGTAACTGGTAGACACTTCCACTCCTGTGTTCCTCGCTCTCTCCTAGAATTAGACTTCCAGATTTCTGGCCTTGTGTATCCCAGAAGCTCCAGCCAGTCTACTTTCTGTGCTAAGGGGTTGATTTCTGGCTCCCTCATCCTGACCAGGATGCCCTGTCTTTTCTTCCCAGAAACTCCCTTCTGCACCAGGGCCCATCAGCCCACTGGCAGAGCATGCCCTGGAGGACTCATGGCACAAGGGCCTTGATCCTACAGAGAGCTCTGTTCCTAACAGGATGTGAGGGTAGGGGGACCGACTGGCAAATGACAACTCCTTGCAAGTGGAATTTCTTTCCACTAGTATCTCTTTATCTCCAGCAACACAGAACTGAAAACCTTGCTCTCTGTTGGTGGCTAGAACTTTGGATCCCAGGGGTAAGACCTTGTATTCAGGACTGAATCATTTCCAGATTAATCAGTCTCTTCCAAACTCCAAGGACTGTAAGTTTCTGTAACGCGAGTGTACCCTGGGCCTCAGACCCCACTGTAGACTTCTCAGAACTCTTCTCTGACCAGTTCTCCCTGAAGTCTGCTCTTCCTTCATCGTAGCTCTTAACATACTATTTTTTTAATTGGACATTTCATGATTTTTTGTTATAGTGTTTTTAACTTTGTTTTTTATTTGACATATAATAACTGTACATATTTATGGGATACATAGTGATGTTTCAACACATATAATGTAGAGTGATCAGATAAGGGTAATTAGCATATCCATCATCTCAAACATCTGCCATTTTTTGTGTTGACAACATTTAATATCCTCTTTTTAGCCATTTGAAACTTTACATTATTGTTAACTATAGTCATCCTATACCACACTGTATTTTAAGTTCCATTTACTTATCTATACCTTCCTCTATATGAGCTCCTGCAGGGCAGAAACTATTTTATTCACTACTCTATCCCAGCAATGCTAATAAATGACAGAATAACTGAATGACAGTAAATGATAATAGATGACAGAATAACTGAATGTATGTCCAGGTAAATAGTAAGGAGGATAGGTGGCAAGACAGAGTATCCAGGGGCTTAGGCTACTGTGATTTAGGCTACAATGACTTATTGACTCCAGATTCTCTGACATGGTGGCCACTGCTGAGAACCGCCAGACCTTCATCCAGTCAGCCATACAGTTTCTGAGGAAGTACAACTTCGATGGGCTGGACATTCATTGGGAATATCCAGGCAATCGTGGCAGCCCAGCTGACACCCAGCAGCTCTTCACCATCCTGTTGAAGGTGTCTCACCCTCACTGTGTCCAAAGAACACACAATCTGGCCCACAGCAGGCTGGGACAAGGCCTCTCTCTGGAGAGGGGTTCTGAGAGAGGCTGAATATATCCTGGCCAGAGGTGTGGATCTCACCCTTTCTGGCTCACAGCCTCATCTCTTTAGTGTAAGAGCAGATCTGTCTTTTGGGGAAAAGTGCCACTGGCAGTGAGAAGTACGTCTTTGAGCACCAGTGTTGGCTTTAATGCTCTTATTTCCCCTTCCTCCGTTTTTCTGATAATTAGATGCAATCACATACAGCTTGCGGGGTTGGAGGCCATTTTTGTCTCTTTAATACAATCTCCCTCCTTTTTTTTTTTAAATTGTACTCTGGACATTATTTGTTTATTTTAAAATTTAACTGTCAGAGGATGACCGAATTTCCCTCATTTCCAAGTTTTCGGAAGACAGCTTACTGTTGTCCCCAGAGACCAATGACAGCTTTTGGATCAAAGGACTCTAAATCAAGCACTTTGCAGCTTTCTTTATAAGAGCTGTGACCTCGTCACATGCCCACTGGTCCCTCCAGCCTGTGTTCGGTGTCTTCTGTTTCACAGGAAATGCATGAGGCTTTTGAGCCAGAGTCTACCCGCAGCAAAAAGCCCAGATGGCTGATTTCTGCTGCTGTGTCAGCTGGCAAAGGTACCACTGGGACTGCCTACCAGATCCCCAAGATGTCAAGGTAAACAAACCCAGGAGCCCATACTCAGAGCTAAGTGACCCTTAGACCTTCCCCAGGCATTGCCAAATGCCCAGATACCAGTGACCAATGCTCAGATACCCAGGATAGAGAGCACTCTATCTCAGAGGAATGAAATGACCCCAATTCCTGAGGAAGAGGCAGAGGGAGCCAGTATGAATGCTGGCCTTGTTTCTAAGTCTATCTCCAAGGTTCTCTAGGGTAAACGGCCATTTGGAGAAGGTTAATTGAGTCTCAAACTTTTACAAGTCCTGAAGGTCTGAGTGTACCCAGGTAGTGATCATGGTGTGGGTGCCTATTATATTCCAGGTGCTCTTCAGATGAAGGTATGGGATAATGGAATAAAGAATAATAATGCATAAGGGAATCCTTATTGCATAGTAGCAAACAGCAGATTTGGCTGTTTGGCAAATCTGCAATCAGCCGATTTGGGACTAGGAGAATTAGGGGTAGTGGGTTAGAAAGAATGATTTCCCTTGGGTCATTTATTTCCTCCTGTTCCCTCCCCCTACTACCTAAGGTACATGGACCTCATCAGTGTGATGACCTGTGGCTTAAGGGGCTCCTGGGGGGGCTTTATAGGAGAGGACACCCCCGTTTCAGGACCTAATGACCAGGGAGACTATGAAAACTTTAATATGGTGAGTGAGGAAGCCAGCCCTAACAGACATCTTCAAAGCCTGTCACTGGATCCCCGGCCCCAGACTACAAACGAGGCCAAGAAACTTGATAAACAGCTCATGTTCTCTACCTCCCTGTCCCTATGACTGATTGTATCCATTCATCTTTCACAAAAAGGGAAGCAGAATAGTGGGCTGGGATAATCCCAAACATTGGGGAATTTTAAAAAATATATTTTCCATTTATGCTAGGAGTACATTTCATGATCCATCTTGTTCCCACTCTTCCTTGCCTCTCTTCCAGCCTCTTTCTTCCTAATTTGTGTGGTTTAGGCAGCTGTAATAATTAGTCTGCATAATGACTAGTAGGTGACTAAATGGGCTAGATGTCATTTCAGTGGAGATTTCAACCAAGGATTTAAAAATTGACATGGGAAAATCTCCCAGTCGATGCTCCATGCACAAATAACTCTCAGCATGGTAGTAAGCCCATTGGGAAGACAAGTGGATGCAAAGCTGGACACTAGTCATGCCCCGAATGAACTCCAGTATGAAGAAAAAGAGGATCTCTGGCTAACACTGGGCCCTGCTACTAAAGCAATGGACCTCTTGACCCTTTGGTCAATCCATTCTTGAAGGGACAGCGTTTCTTTCCTTTCTACAAGGTTGAACTTGGAAGGGGTTTGGCTGGATGCTGTACCCGGAGACACTAAGGAATTGGGCAGAAAACCTAGACTATTCTAAGGCCTCTGGGTACATGCTCAGCTGCTTTCTAATGATACCTTCCTCATCTTGCCTCCAGGATTATGCAGTGAACTCCTGGAAGAGCCAAGGTGCCCCTGCTGAGAAGCTGATGGTGAGCTTTGGGGCTTATGCTCACATCTTCACTCTCACTAATCCTGCCAATCATGGCCTGGATGCTCCCACTTCTGGCCCTGGGACTGATGGGCCCTATACACAGGAGGCTGGGACCCTTGCCTACCTGGAGGTAATGTCCTCAGAGGGCCTAGAGGACCCACTCTCTCTGTTCTCAAGGTTAAAGATATGTCAATGGAGAGAGAGTCTACACTCTGATTTCCAGTAGAGGGTACTCTGTTGCTGACTGCTCTGAATATATGTGGCAATGAGAGAAGGGAAGAGTGAAAAATTGATAAAACATCTTAAATGTTAACCTTTTAAAGTAAATATGCATCTTTAATACTCAAACTAGCTAATGCTTACTGAGTGCAAAGAGAGCCAGGTTGTGCTCCAAGCGATTTTTATATATCATCTCATTTAACAACAATAAGGTACTGCCTTCTCCCCATCTTATTCAAGAGGTCACTGAGGCACAGAGAGGTTAAGTAATTTGCTCAAGGTCACAGAATTAGTAAGTGGCAGAGCTGGGATTCAAACTTAAGTTGTGCAGCTCCAGAATCTCAGACCTTACCCATTATGCTACACTGTCCTCTTTTTAGCTCTTTTGAGACACAACTCTTTCAAACAAAAGGAATAGTCAAATTCATTTCAAAAGGAAACCAGGACACGAGGCACAAAGAAGCTGCTTGTCCATTGTTACACAGGAGGTTATTGGCAGACAAAGGACTGAATTCATGTGTCATCTCTCTAGCTAGTGCATTCCACTGTCCCATGAGACAAAAGCAGGGCAGGGAGCTGGGTGACACTGGAACCAGGTTCTGTTATTTCCAGCAAAGGGGAATGGGCTGGGATGTGGATCTTAGAAAAGAAATGGAGGGAGGACAGAGAAGTGGCCTGAGAATAGCAGGGCCCATCTGAGTTATGACTGTTCCTTCTGTACCTGCCCCAGTTCTGCTCCTTCCTGAAAGGAGCCACCGAGGTGTGGAATGACCCCTGGGAGGTGCCTTATGCCTACAAGGGGAACCAGTAGATAGGGTATGACAACTCCAAGAGCTTCACCCTCAAGGTAGGACCCTCCACACTCTTCCTAATGCATGGCTGGGGAGAGGTGGGGGACCTGCCCTCCAGCTGCCCTTGAATTGCAATCCCAGGAGACCCGAGGGAGGTGAGGAGAGACACAGGGAGGTTGTGAAGTTTCAGGGTGAGCCAGTGACCCAGCCACAGCGCCTGGCAGTTGGAGCAACCCCTTCAGCTCGTTTTCCTTCCTTTCCTTGGCTCCTGCAGTTTCTCCTTCTGCGCAACCCTGGAGACTCTGCTTTGGCCCTCTCCCCTGCTCTTCTCTGTTTCCTCGTGCAGCTCTTTGATTCGTGCTTCCTGAGACAGGTGTTCATCCCCACTCCAAAGATAAAGTGTAGACCACAGAGTTTTTTCCTCTCCTTTGCCTATCTCCTGCTCATGGCAAATTCATGCAGGCTGAGCCCAAATCAGGAGGTGATAGAGACTCTGGTCTGTGAGGTTATGCTCAGGTCTAGGGAGGACATGACTGCTGTTTATCAATCCCAGGGCCCTTCATCCTACACCTTCCATCTAGAGCCCTCTCGCTTTGCCCAGGTACTTTGCTGTGTGAAGGGACCTATATCTCTATAGCACTCAACCCACCCAAACTCCAGCTGTGAGATGCCTTCTCAGAAGGTGGTTGGTGATAACAAAGGGCAGGGGGAAAGAGCTACTTGGGGCCAAGACTTATCCTTCATGACTTAGTCCTACAGTCCTTCTGTACATACAAATATGTTAATGAATTCCTCAAAGTTGCCTCCTCAAAACCCACCCCAGTGTCTCCTCTCCATGACTAGATCATAGTCCTCCTGCCATCCTGCTAGAGTTGCTCCCTGCATTTGTGCAAGGACACCCCAGAGTCCCCCTGGTTCTCTCCCACTGGCTTAGTGGCTGCTAAAGAACAGATTTGGAGGGGCCATGGTCTGGGCCATTGACCTGGATGATTTCACGGGCACTTTCTGTGGACCAGGCAAATACCCTCTCATGAATGCACTCCAATCCGCGCTTGACGTCTCTGCACCCCGTAAGTAGTGACCACCTACCAGCCAGGAGATAACAAACTAGACATGGTTAAGAAGAGAAGACCAGAGCTCCTCCCAGCCTCACTTCAAACAAGGCCTCCTCCAGATCTTCCAGCTGTCCTAGTGTGTCCTGTTGGAACTGGCATTTAGAACCCAGAAAGCAAGACCCAGCAGACTTACCAGCAGGCAGGCCATGAGTGACAGGCCTGGCAAGTAAAAGGGGACCTATCAATATTCTGGAGGATTCTCCTCTGTAGGGCTACTCAGGGAAGATTCTATAAAGTGAACTGAACATGCTGGAGCTTGGGTAGGGAAGGGAACACAAACACTGTATTCCCTGTCACTGCTGCTCAGCTCCAGCTTTTATGAACTTTGTGGGTCAGAGTTAAAAAAAAAAAAAGCAAGGGATTAACAACTTACAAGATGAGGAAAGAAATGAAAGAAGGAGAACTCTAAAGGGGCTCAGCTAGCATCTTTCCTGAAGTGGGGAGCAGAGCTACAGATGGTCTCAACACGATTCTATCCCAGCCCCGAGAACAGGGCAAGTCCAGGAAGCAAGAGGGGCTGGGAGGCTGCGGAGAAAGCTACTGCTGATCATTGGATCTTTACTCCGTGTTAAGCCTGCTGGTTCTTTAGATTTCATGTAATTCTCATAGGCACTCTTGGTGCCAGGTATATTAGTTTACTCACAAATAAAAGCTAATAATTTTATAATATAATAAGAATAATATATATTTTATATATAGTATATATTTGTATACTATATATGTCTTACATATATAATAACAATATATAAGCTATGTAATATATATAATATGTATAATAATAAAAGCTAATAGTTACTCACAAATAAAAGCAATGTGCATGCTATATGACTCACTATGTTATATAGCATGCACATTGGAAAATGCTTTATCTAATACTTCTAAGAGATAATACAATTATGCCATCATTTCAGAGAGGAAATTGAGGCTCAGAGAAGTGTTAATGAATTTCTCATGGTCACATAGTTCATGGCAGAGCTGGGCTATGAGCTTGGGTATCCTCGATTCAGGCTCAGAGCATTAAACCACTGGTTTAGGTAGGACGTGCACTGAGAGAAACCCACAGTGACCTTACAGACATGACACTCATCCTGGGAAAGGAGTCCTCTCCTGAGTTTATGGGGACCATTTTCCTTCTCTCTTCAGGTTGCAGAGTACCCACTTCTACCCTGGGAACCAGCTTGACTCCCATCGTCACTGTAGCACCTGGAGGTGGCAGTGGATTCTGTACTGGGAAGTCCAATGGTCTGTATCCTAGCCCCACCAGCAAGCGTGCCTTCTACAACTGTGCGGATGAGCACACCTATGAGGAAGCTTGTCAGGAAGGCCTGGTCTTTGATACCAGCTGCTCTTGCTGTAACTGGGCATAAGCTATTCAACTGTTCGGTCCCTTGGAGATTGTAAGACAAAAGGGTGATTAAAGGGAAGTTTTGCATGTGAATGTCAAGTTGTCTGTTTTGATTTGTAAATCTGCGTGATACTATCCTGCAAGTAAAAGACAACCTACTGCCACCCCCAATCCCCTTTGTCCACGAGCTCCCAGGAGATGCCCAAACATTGAGGCTGAGAGAGAAGGAGGAACAGGTACCTGGGACCTCTCTGAGCATCTCTATGGGAAGCTCTGGTACTCTGGGCCCCTCCTGAAGGAGGATGAGAGAGGAAATAGGCTCTAAGGAACAAGAGAAAATAAAGCCTCATTCTTTCTCACAAATTCGCCTCCAAAGGGTCTTGCAGAAGGACCCAGAAGAGTGGCTGGACTTGGAATATTTAATTTATGGGATCCACCCTCTTCAGGAACTCTACCTTCACGAAGTTTACTTATTTCCCATCTCCATGGCAAATAACCCTAAGAAAGCCTGTGTTTTAAGGACACAGCATGATGGGCCAACCACGGGCTAGTTTACACACACCACTTCCACACCTACGAGGTTAGGAAAAAAAGACCATTGCTGACGATTTCAAGATTACCTCATTTTCAAAACAAATTCATTTATTATCATTTTATTGCCACACCATGCTCCAATGTACCCTTCAATACTCTTAGGGAAGGCAACAAGAAAGCTAGAAGGAAAACCACGTTACAGCAGGAGTCAGAGGTCCTCTTTCTCCTACCACCTCCAGAGCCTGGCCTTGGCTTTTTCCCCAGTTGCCATGCTGCAGAAGGCAGGAAGAATGCAGCTCACCAAGCAAGGGAGACACCTCTCTGTCCAGCCACCTTAACTGGTTTACTGGTGAATAGGAAGGGAGTCTGTGGATTATACCATTTTGACAAAACTGTCATAATCAGTAAGCAGAATCCCCAGAAGTTTATTTTGTCCCTCCCATCTGGCTAGCTGGAGTATGAGCAGGATGTCTATACAACTCCGTTTTCTCAGGAAAGTCCTGGTTAACTATAGTTCCAGTGTCCAATTCATTTAGCAATTGTGTGAGTTTAAAATTTTTATTATAAAGTATTTTTATTACTATTGTATTGAAGTTATAGGACATGACTTTGTACACCTCCACTTTATACTACTTTTTGCTGTGTTTCATAAACAGAATTCTTTAACATGTGGTTAAATCTGAACATTTACCAGAGATAACCCCTCTCCTTTCCTGGCCCTTTTCTGACAAACAAACACAGCCCCTTTTCAATGACTACTTGCTGGGTACTTGCTGATACACTGATGTGTGCTAGGACGGAAGTAGCCAGAGATAGCTATCGCCTCTGGTCTCCAGGACTGGTGAAGGACTGCTGCTCCTGCTAGCCCCTTAGTGGACCAGCCAGTTGTGCCATGGCCTGTGAGATGCATAAAGCCATCAGGCCACCTGTCGGTAGGATCAGTGGGTAATTATAGGTTAAGGGTATACAGAATATAAACAGGGAAATATTAATAGAAACCAATAAGACATTCCACTGAGTTTGTAGAGAGTAGTCTGAATCTTCTTTTTACAAAGGCTTTACCATCTATTGTGTAGTATAAATCTACAATCACTTATTTATTTTGTTGTTTGGTAACACTTTTTATTTTGCAAATAAATGCTTTTGTCAGCAATGAGCTTTAAAGTTCAAATGTCTACATAATAAAAAATTAAGTAATGAATTTCCATTTTCCAAGAAAGTTGATGGTGATTGTATAACTTATATATAACTTCATAAGATGTTGGTTGACATTTACCAACCACCATGGGGTTGTTTGATGTAGCATGAAAACCAAAACACATAAATCTGCTGAGCAAGCATCAGCATCTACTTCAAAAGAAATCATTATTTTAAGAGGATTTTGCCTAAAGATGATGATTTCACAAAAGTAGTTGCCAAAGGTATTATTTATATCACTAGGTGCCATGGTCTGAATGTTTGTGTCCCCACCCAAATTCATTGAAATCCTAACCCCCAGGTGATAGGACTGGGAAATGAGGCCTATGGGACGTGCTTAGAATTGGGGGCCTTATAAAGAGAACCCAGAGAGCTAGCAAACCTCTTCCACCATCTAAGGATACAGCTAGAAGTTTTCATCTATAAACCAGAAAGTGGGGCCCTCGCCAGACACTGAATCTGCCCACTCCTTCATCTTGGATTCCTAATCTCCAGAACTGGGGAAAATAAACGTCAGTTATTTATAAGTTACCCAGTTTATTGCATGTTGTTACAGCAGCCTGTGTGGACTAAGACACTAAGTGAAACATAAATTTTCATTTAGGTAGATCAAATGACTGATGCTTCAAATTAACCTCTCTCTTTTTCTATTCCAAGTTTTGTATGTGTGTGTGCACATATATAAAAGTGAAGCTCTATTTGCAGAACAACTTTCCAAGGTTTTAAATAATACCAAGTTAATATCAATGTCATCAGATATTCCAAATAGAAAATCAGATAAGATAGTTATTCAAATAATGATAGGATGGCTGCATTTTCTTCACATAGCTTATGAAATAAAAGTAAAGCTTTTTTGGTGGTTCATTTCGTTAAAGGAGAGACATCTGATGTTATCATAAACGCTATTTTAAATTCAGTTAAATAGCTCAGCACCAAAATTAATTATTTTGTGGTGATATGAATTCAAATATTGATGGAATATTTCACATTATGTGAAAACAATATTCTTTCTAAATGTCTTAGTACTTTTATGCTGCTATAGCAGAATATTACAAATTGGGTAATTTATAGAAAACAAATATTTATTTCTCACATTTCTGCAGGCTGGAAAGTCTAAGATCAAGGTGACTAATGACAAAAAGAGAACGTGAATTTAATTTCTTGCGAATCTGACATACTTTGCATATATTTCATGGCCATTCGAGTGGATCCGGACAAGGGTTTCTCGATTCCCCTGTGATCCTTGCGGGTTGCACTTTATTTCTTTGTATGTGTGTCTGGATTACCTTCATCTTGAGTCCCCACACCCTGATGGCTCCTTATCTTATTGCCCTGGCTAGTCCGGGGAGGAAGCTCAGCTGGAGTCACCGTCGGTGTTCACCCAGTCCTCTCTCCAACCTCCTTCCTGCCGCTTTACTTATTTAACAACAGTACTCTGAGCAAGCCCTGTCCAGAGCAGTCTGTGAACATGGGAATCTTCATAATGACCCTATGCGGTAGTCATGGTTCTTACATGACCACTTTACAGGTAAGGAAACTGACAGAGACACTAAGAGATTTGACCAAGGTCAAACAGCTCGAAAATGCATTTCGAAGCTGCCTGTCTGGCTTCCGTGTCCAGGACCTTAGCGCACATTCTGCTGTTCCTTGGCCCTACTGCAACTGGAGGCCACCTCTCATTCCTGCCCAGGCTCCAGCGTTTGGACCTTAGGACAGAGGGAAAGCTGGGTAGAGCAGGTCAGGTGGCACCACCTCAAGTTTCAGGATTCCCTCTCTTCAAAGCACCCCATCCTTGACGCCGCCCCTGGCTGCCTGGCCGCCCCCCCCGCCCCCCCCCCCCCCCCCCCCCCGCCCTCTCTACTGATGGACTGAGCATCGCCCCCAAGTGGTGACCCACCGGTGAGTGCCGGGTGGCCCAGGGCAAGGCGGACCGGGAGCCACCTCACACCCATACAGCCTGCCTGAAGGATTCGACAAGGTGAGGGTCGCCCTGCGTGGGGCCGCAACAGCCACCGTGGCTCCCTTCCTCCCGTGTATGACTGGACCCCAGCCAGAAAGAACCCAACCTGAGTGCCCAGCGAGTGCCTGTGCTTAGCCGCTCCGACCCCTCCCCAGGGGATGTCCGGTTGGAGTAGCGCTGAGCTGAGGTGACCGCGCGGGGACGCCAAAATCTCCACTCAGGGCGATGAAGGGAAGTCGGCCTCCCTCTTGCTGGCACTGAAGGAACCCGCGGGGTGCGACAAAGTGGGGCGGGCCCTCATCCACGTCCCTAGGAGTAAGGCACACTCTGGAAGTAGCAGCGAGTCTGAAGTGTCCAAGATCAAGTCCTCCTGCAATTCACAATTCCTATGGCTATCTGCACCTTTCATTTACCCACTGGCCGGGTGACTAAAAGCTAAAGGTTGCCGACGTTTTTCAAAAACTCCGGAGGGGCATTCAACACTTTTTAGGTGGCCTGAACTACCGAGGAAAACAAAGGCTGGCCAGAATTCAAGTGAAATACTACACAGGATCCCCCAAGGCACGAAGCTGGCTGGAGGGAGCTGGAGGGAGCGCTCCACCTGCCTTGGGAAACTCACCAGGGAAATGCAGACCTTCGGTGGTGCTGGCAACCGCGTGGCCCTGATTCCTAAGAGGACTTGGCATTGGCCGCTAGGGTTCCCTTCCCTCCACTGCCTGGTCAGGGGCAGAAGGGAGCCAGTCACCACCGTCTCCAGCAAAAAGGGGCAGATGAGCGACACCTGGAGTCTTTAAATCTCCTGACTGAGAAGCCCTATTTGTCCAGATCAGAGGTGGGCAAGTCTGTGGGGCCAGGTGCCCAGACTTGCCCACTGTCTCCCTACCCCCACCCCGATGACATTTGCTTCACTCTTGTTCTATCTCTAGTTTCTCACTTCATCACTCCGTTTTTTGGGGGTTTTTTGGGGGGTTTTTGTTGTTGTTGTTGTTGTTGTTGTTTTTGATTGCTATCAGAGTAATCCTTTGGGTGTGACAAGTTCCATCAGCTGCAGCAGCGTTTCACAAAACGTTTCAAGTAACACTAGCTTTTTGCAAGGTAGTAACAAGCTCAACCTGTTTTTTGGGAAATGCTATCCTATACTCATGCTAGGTGTGGGCCACAAATTTGGTTTTATATTTCTGGTAGCCCAGTGAAAAATTAGAAATAAAATTAATTACACAATTTATAATGTGCAGAAAATCAGAGCAAACAAACAAGGCAACTATTTTAGATTGAAAGACCAGAAATATACTTCCCTCCAGGATTTTTATTGCCAAAACACTGCATAATCCAAGGATCAACATCCTCAGGTAAACACAAAGGTCTATTTTTACACATGATTGCTCCCTATAGCATCCCTTAAAAGAAATGGAGGGCGTAAGTCCAAAACACAATCAATCTTTCATGAGGAAGATGCCAAAGCAATTGCAGCAAAAGCAAAAATTAACAAATGGAATCTAAGTAAACTAAAGAACTTCTGCACAGCAAAATAAACTGTCAACAGAGTAAACAGACAACCTACAGAATGGGAGAAAAGTTTTGCAAACTATACATCTGACAAAGGTCTAATATCCAGCATCTATAAGGAACTTAAACTAATTTACAAGAAAGAAACACACAACCCTATTAAAAACCCATTAAAAAGTGGGTAATGGACATGAATAGAAACTTCCCAAAAGAAGACATAACATGCCGCCAACAATCATATGACAAAAGTTCAGCATCACTGACCATTAGAAATGCGAATCAAAATCACAATGAGATACCAGTCAGAATGTCTATTATTAGTCACAAAATAACAGATGCTAGTGAAGTTGTGGAGAAAAACGAACACTTACACCCTGTTGGTGGGAGTGTAAATCAGTTTAATCATTGTGGAAGACAGCATGGTGATTCTTAAGACCTAAAGACAGAAACACCATTTGACCTAGCAATCCCATTACTGGGTATTTTACCCAAAGGAACATAAATCATTCTCTTATAAAGACACATGCATGCCTATGTTCATTGCAGCACTCTTCACACTAGCAAAGACATGGAATCAGCCTAAATGCCCACCAATGGTAGGCCGGATAAAGAAAATGTGGTACATATACACCATGGAATACTATGCAGCCATAAAAAAGGAAGGAGCTTGGCCAGGCGCGGTGTCTCATGCCTGTAATCCCAGCACTTTGGGAGGTGGGCGGATCACGAGGTCAGGAGATCGAGACCATCCTGGCTAACATGGTGAAACTTGTCTCTACTAAGCATACAAAAAATTAGCCGGGCATAGTGGCAGGCACCTGTAGTCCCAGCTACTTGAGAGGCTGAGGCAGGAGAATGGCATGAACCCAGGAGGCAGAGCTTGCAGTGAGCCGAGATCGTGCCACTGCACTCCAGCCTGGGCAACAGAGCAAGACTCTATCTCAAAAAAAAAAAAAAAAAAAAATGAGATCATGTCCTTTGTAGGGACATGGATGGAGTCGGAGGCCATTATCCTTAGCAAACTAACACAGGAACAGAAAACCAAATACCTACTCTATGTTCTCACTTATAAATAGGAGCTAAATGATGAGAACACATGGACACATAGAGGGAAACAACACACACTGGGACCTATCAGAACCTGGAGAGTGGGAGGAGGGAGAGTATCAGGAGAAATAATTAATGGATACTAGGTTTAATAGCTGAGTGATGAAATAATCTGTATAACAAACCCCTATGACACGTTTGTCTATGTAACAAACCTGCACATCTTGCACACACACCCCTGAACTTACAAGTTAACAAAAATGCCATCAATCAAAGCAAACCTATAGGACGCTTATATAAAAGGCAGGTTTCAGCTTTCTACTGATCTGTCTAGAACTATGTTGTCCAATATTGTAGTCTCCAGTCACAGGTGGCTACTGAGCACTTGAAATGTGAATAGTCCAAACTAAGATGTATTATAAGTATGAAATGCACACCGGATTATGAATAGTTACTAGAGAGAAAAAAAGTAAACTATCTCAGTAATTTTTATATTGATCACATGTTGGAATGATGTATGTTAGATATACTAGATTAAATAAAATATATTATTACATTAATTTCGCTTGTTTCTTTTTACTTTTCTAGATGTGACTATTTTAAAAATTTAGAGTTCCATATGTGGCACCCATTATTTTTCTACTGGACAGAGCTGCAATGTTTCTTGAACCATATACTCTAAGATATCTATATATATATACTATATATGACAAAAAGGTTTCATAGTTTAATAATTTGGAAAGCACTGCCTACTATATTCCCTCTTCTTGTGTTCTGCAGGGTAACCTGAGATTTGGGGGGGAAATTTATGGATTAAACATATTTGGGATATGCCAGTTAAGCATGGAGGACTCAGAACTCTCAATATAATGTGAATTATGATTTTCTAAGAGAGGCGTCTTATATGCAGCATTTCTCCAACATACTCAAAGAACACTTTTCATCATAAACACAACACCCATTAATAAAATTCTGAAGGAGAGTTTAGGAAACTGGAGTAGAAGATAAAGCTCATAGGCCTTACTTTGCTTCATATATCTATCATGTGGCTCAAGGCTTGGATTGTAAGTCTTCTCTAGCTTTTCACTCAACTAATAGTTAGACTAGTATTTTCACCAGATACTGGTGAAGTCCTCACCCCAGACATAATCAATGAGATCCTTGGAGATCACCCTTTTTGTGTTAGTTAAGCCTGGTTGTGTAACAAACTACCCCAAAATACAATGGTTTAAAGCGGCAACAATGTAACATGCTACTACATGGATAAACCTTGAGGACATCATCCTGAATGAAATACGCCAGTCACAAAAAGACAACGGTGTATGATTCCACTTTTATGAGAGATCTGGACTAGTCAATATCACGGAAACAGAAAGTAAAATAGCGGTTGCCAGGAGTTGGGGAGTGGAGGAAAAGTGCGAGTCGTTTGATGGGTATGGAGTTTCCATTTTGCAAAATGAAAACTCAAAATTTAGTTGTTAGAAAAAGTCCTTGAGATCTGTTACACAACAATATGATTATAGCTAACACTACTGTACACTTAAATATGGTTAAGAGTGAACATTTTTATTGTGTTTTTTAACCATCATTTCAGAAAATTTAAAGTTAAAGTAAGATCAAAACAGCAACAATTTATTTAGCTCACAGTTCTGTGGGCTGGCAGTTTGGGCTGGGATGAGCCAGATACTTCTGGTCTTGGCTGGGCTTACTCATGTGTTTGTGGTTGGCTGGCAGTCAATAGTGGGCTCTGCTTCTGGGGGTTGCCTGGCTGTCAACTGAGGCCATTGGGAGTGACTGGCCACATGTTTCTCATTGTCCCTCAGGCTAACTCTGGTCATATGACAGTATAAGCTTTCCAAGAGTGTGAGCAAAAGCCTCATGGCCTCTTCAGATTTAGGTCTAGAACTCACACAATGTTACTCTGACTGTGTCCTATTAGTCAAAGCAAATAACAAGGCTAGCCCAGATTCAAGGGGTGAGCTAAGCAACTCCTGACACAAGGTGCTAAAAAACACTGTGACTATTTTTACAATTGTCCACACTTGTTCTGCATCCCATTTTCTAGAATAATCCATTATTACCTGTTTCTTATATTTTATATATTCAGAAACATACTACTCTTTTGTGCATCACTTTCTTTTATTTTCTCAGACACTCTTTCATCTCATCAGCATGTCAGAAGTATTTTATTCTTTTTAGTGGTGAATTTTTGCATTATCATTTTGCTGGGCTTCCCTCCCTCCCCTGTCTCTCCATTAGCTTTACTGTATCTCAATGCTAAATGCTAAATATTATAAAAACAATCTTCTCTAAAAGTGTTTCCTTGACTCTCTCCCTCTGCCTCTAACAATTTCCTTGGAAATCCTAAAATCCAGATGCCTGACTGTCCACTCCTTAGGCTGGGTTCCTTTTCACTTGCTGTAATAGTTATTCCAGGCTAACTTGCCCTGCAGTGTTTGACTCACTAGGTCATAAGTTTTTACTTACTTATCTATCTGCACCAGTGATGGTAAGCCCTGTGTCTTGTTTACTAGTATAGCCAAGTACTCACAAGGTACCTGACACAATGTAGGCATTCAGTAGGTAATTATTAAATAAATGAATAAACATTAATCAATGAATAGGTTGATGTAGGTGCATTCCCAAGGTGTTTACTGCAAACTACACCATCTAACTATAAGACCTGCACCTCTTCTCCTTCTTCCTTCTAACTTGTGACTCGTCTTTTACTGGAAGGATACCTTCTTTTAATATCTCCTACTCCTACCTGATTTCCCATATGCAAATCAACACTCTCAGCTTTCATGTGTTCACATCATAAGTACCATCTGCTAGACTCTATATCTTTATTAGAGTATTTCTCCTCTCTATGTGCTTTAACTGATGAGAGTGCTCTAGAAACAAGAGCCCCTTTCCCCATCACTCCTTCATATGCACTTGAAAAGAATATGATTGTGTAAAAGTGCATATTGTGTAAATTTTTATGTAATGGTTGTGTATGTCAATCAGGCCAAATATTAATAACATGCTCAGGTCTAGACACTTACTGACTTTTTTCTTTGTTCTGTTACTATGAGAGGTATTAGAAATCTCCTACTATGATTGTAGACTTGTCTTTTCTCCTTTCAGTTCTGGCAATTTTTGCTTTCCATATTTTGTAGCTATGTTCATGAGTACATAGAGATTAAGAGTTTTTATATCTCCGTGTTAGATTGACACTTATTATTATAAAATGTCTTTATCTCTAGGAATGCTTCTTGTTTTAAAGTTTACTTTGTCTGATATCAATATAGCTATACCTACTTTCTTTGGGTGTTTGTATAGCATACTTTTTCCATCCTTTTATTTTAACCTTGTTGTGTCACTGTGGTCTTTTTCTTAAAAGCAGCATTTACTTGAACATTTTCAAAAAAGAAAACGCATTGGTAATCTTTGGCTAATAAATGGAGTATTTATCCCATTTATATTTAATGTAACTATGGTATATTTCTGGTATATTTAATTAACTTTCCCAAAGCCACAGTGTATTAGTGGGAGAGGGCACACTAGGCATTTCCTGACTTTCAAGTCTGGGATGCTTTCTCATTTATTACCCCAAATGGGGTAAAGGCTGTATTTCCCACCCTCACATCTACTCCTGCCACTGCTGTAATATTTAGTCCTTCAAGTTCCTTGAGAAATATGGGCAGCACTGCTCTGGAATCTTAGCCTGGAGTTCTGCTCTTAAAATTAAAAGAGAGGCCAGAACAAAGGAATATTAATAGCCCTCTGTGAGCTTTCCACGAGCCCACACAATAGGGTTGGTAGGCTTTCAAAGAAATCAGATCCATTACTGAACTAGCACAAACAATTGTGAATTTCCTTGAACTCACCTGAAAGCCTTAAGCTCCGGAAGTAAATTTAGGGTCAGGACCTCAATGCCATACTAGAGGTTGAGAACCCAAAACATATCCAAGGTAGGACTGAATCTAGGACCTACAACCACCAGCAAAGAACTACATATGCTATGTTGCTAGCACTCCCTAGCTCACCTATTTTACTTTTTTTTTTTTTCGAGACCCAGTCTCACTCTGTCACCCAGGCTGGAGTGCAGTGGTGTTATCTCAGCTCACTGCAACCTCTGCCTCCAGAGTTCAAGTGATTCTCATGCCTCAGCCATCCAAGTAGCTGGGACTACAGGCATGAACCATCACACTCGGCTAATTTTTGTATTTTCAGTAGAGATGGGATTTCACCGTGTTGGCCAGGCTAGTCTTGAACTCCCGACCTCAGGTGATCCACCCGCCTCGGCCTCCCAAAGTGCTGGGATTATAGGCATGAGCCACTGCACCCAGCCTATTTTACTTTTAAGAACAAGGAAGGCTTTAAGCATTCTAAAACACAACTAGGGAGGCACAGGAGAAAACAGTGGTGATCTGGGAAAGCTGGAATACAAGATGAGTGAAACTACTTACCTTCCTGCAGGTGCTCCTAACGTACACAGTGCCTCAGTGCCTCTGTCTTATGGCTATGAGCTTTACAGCAATCTTTCTCAAACTGCAAAAAGGCCTAATTAAAATCCATCTTGCAATTTGTAGCACTTGTGTTAAGGTAGGCAGCATGTCTACACATCCTTCTATAGGGTGTGACTTTAAAGATATCAGAAGATTTTTTACCCAAAAGATGCCCTTGTGCCAGCCTGCTTTTTCATGTGTAAAATACAACAGTTACTCCTACTAAAATTAATTTATTTGGTGCTCAATGAATGTTTATTTAGAAGTCCTGTCTTGCATAGGAAATAGACTTTAGGTACAACATGGGAATTAACATGGGTTTGACTAGTATCGGGTTTTTTTGGAGGACTGGTATTCTTAAGGAGTTTCTAAACAGACAACAAGGCACATGTGCAGATAGTCTATAATGATTATTTTTGTGGAGTGTTTATTATGCACCTGATTCTTTACAAATATTTCATTTAATGCTTACAACTGCCATACAAAGTAGGCATTTGTGTCCCAATTTTACAAATTAGGAAACTGAGATTAAGGAACGGTCCCAATTTCTCAAACCAAATGAACAATGAAAAGAATTTGAACCTCAAAGGTAGAAAGGATTTGAACTCCAATATGTGTGGCTTTTCCCACTGGTTCCACATTTCTTCCCTACCAATGGTTCATAAAAAGAAGCAGTGAGTTTTCCGAATGGTACAAACAAAATACCAGAGAAGTAGAAGTGAGGAAGGTGGTCACTTCCAGGTGTGATGATTGGGGAAGGTGTCATGGGGGAAAGCAGTTGAAGTGGGCCTTTAATGGAGTGGGAGGTGGGTACAGGAGGACAATATTCTGTATTCTAGACAGAGGGAATGGCCTCAGCAGGAGGGTTAAGTTGAGACCATTTTTGAATATGGAGAATAGTATAATTTAATATGCAAGATTTAAAGAGAGGCTAGCAGAAGGTAAGGCGGAAAGTTAAATTGAGGCAAGATTGTGGAGTCTTGATGACAGGCGAAAGAGAAATGACTCTATGAGGCAATAAGGAGCTGTTAAACTCTGCCCCCAACTCCAGGCACTTGGAGCCATATACAGAAAAGATCTAGAAGAAAAAGAAGGGAGCTACAGTGCACTGTCACAGTGCTAAGCTCTGAGAGAAGTAGTGGTGGGGAAAGGAATTGAAGATTCCAAGGACAAGGGGAACTCTAAGACCAAATAGAAGAGGACTATAGATTTCAGTGACCAATGGATTTTGGAGAGTAGAAGTGTATGAATCACAAAAACTAGAGTGGTGAGAGCCTCGGTGATCAAGAGAAATTTGGAACCACACACAGAAATGTGGGCAACAGGAAGAGGTGCTGGCCTAGGGGAAAGAACCACCTGGAAAGTGTCAGCCATCAGGCTCAGGGTCTGGTGGTCAGGTATGTTACCCTGCCTCAGGCTGAGGCAGGCTGAATCCAAGGAAGTATCACAAAGGAAAGGAGCCTCCTGAGAAGAGAAGAACCAAGTGAAGGCCACTTCAAGGGTAGAGGGCTGGGAAAGGGTAGGAGAAATAGAAGTAGAAAAATCCACAGAAGGAGAAGAGGTAATGATTTGGGGTCAAAAAGACAGAGTAGGTAATGACCCTCTATAGCCTTTGCTTAAGGAGGAAACTTTGTTCTTACAATGAGTGAATGAATGACTGCAAAGATAAATGAATGTAAAGTCACTCAATGCTTCCGCCTGACAAAGAGTGCGTGAAATAGCCAATTAGTTGCTTCACTATCCAAATGGAGAATATAGCCCACTATACATAAGCCATTTGAATTACATAAGCTACTCCATAATGGAGCTTATTAGTGTGGTTCCTGGGCTTGAGCCCAATCTTTTCTTCTTGTTAAACAAAATCAAGATAGTATTGTTTCCCTGTCAATAATGGATTCTTAAATGGGTTTGAGCTTTGTGAGCACTGCCAATATCAACAGTTACTTTAGAGGCAATCTCGATAAAGGAGAATCTGATAAGGCACAAGGGAGGGCAAAGAGGGTATAAATGGCAGGTTGGATGAGGGAGACACTACCACTGAGGCAACATGGCCAAGCTCACCCTCCTCACTGGTAAGAGATCGTCTCATCTCTGTACCTCTGAACGACTCTCTCTCTCTTGTTTTTCTGCCCCTTTAAAACTCTTTTACCTTCAAATTTAAACCAGATCTTCTGAGATTTTTGCTTTTGGCAAAAGTATGGGGATGTACTGAAAGGGGGAAAGTCCCAATTTGCTTGGTGATAGGTTTCTCAATGCCCTGCCGTCCTCCTCCCTTCACCAAGCCCCAAAGGCTCATGGCACTTTAACACTTTAATGGTCTTTTGAATGGAAATAGAGGGGAGTGGATTTCCAGGGAAAATCCAAGTCTTTGCCAGCCTCAATAGGTTGGTCTTCTACAGAGGATCTTAAAAGAATGAAAAATAGAAAAAGTTTCCTACTGCTAAAGTGAGGTTACTAATGTATAAAGGCTGCTCTACTCACATTCCTCCAGGTCATTATTCTCTCTGTTGCTTTAAGGTCTGCTCCTTGTGCTGACAGCTGAGATAGGTATGTATATTTTTTGGGATGAACCACTATATTGTTCCTTTTTTTCTTCTTCATAATTTGGAAACTCAGTATGGCCCTGTGTCCTTCCACATCAGACAGAGAGTATTAACTACTCTCTAGAGAATTCGAAATTCCCTAACCACGTTTAAAGGATTAATACCATTGGCCAAAAACATCCCAAAGCAGAAACCAACTAGATGGCCGTCTTAAAGAATACGTGTTAACAATAAAAACTAATATGGTGAGGCAGCTACATGGTGTCTTCTGCTCTTAAAAACGTTTTAAGATCTGTCATCTTACTGAGTTTTAAAACAACCCTTCTTTGAGAGGTGTACAGGAAAGGCATTACCGCCCCATCTCACAGACTAGTTAACTAGGGCAGAGATAAGACATATGACCTGACCCAGGTAATATAGAGAGTTCATGGCAGAATCTGAACCAGTAGCCAGGGCCCTTGGCTCCTGGTGGATGACTCACTTCCCCCTGGGTGGAATTACTCAGGGAGACATCTAAAAGGGCTAAAGAGACTTATACTATCACCCTTTCTGTGTCTCAGTTTCCAAATGGGTAAAATGGGAAAAATAATAGTACCTCTCTCACAGGGTTTTGGTGAGGATTCATGAGTAAATATAAGTAAACTTCTCAGAGCAATGCTTGGTACGTAAGTGCTAATTCCCACATAAGGGAGCCCGAATACATCTAAATCATAGTTTGCTAGCTTTAAAGTTCTATTTCAGCTAAAGGCGCTGGTTTCTAAGGTTATTCAATTCTCTCTTGGAGGAACAGAGCTATCTCTAAGAGATGTCTTCAGCCCTGAATTGCCTGCTCCTTATTGCCTGCAAATTATATAATTATAGGTTTGCTGCAACATGAAGTTCTTACATTGACTTTTCCCCTTTCCTTTGAGACTTCAAATAGGGAAATCATTTGGAAATCTGTGGTTTGCAAAGAAATCTGTGACCACTAGGGAGCTTGTCTCTCACCTTCTTCCTCTGGGTAACAGTTGGCTCTGCTTACCAGCTGACATGCTACTTCTCCAAATGGGCCCAGTACCGGCCAGGCCTGGGGCGCTTCATGCCTGACAACATGGACCCCTGCCTCTGTACCCACCTGATCTATGCCTTTGCTGGGATGCAGAACAACAAGAT